>NW_017307296.1:548150-567668 GCF_000935625.1 Nanorana parkeri
TTGTACTCAATAAAACTCTTTGCAGATCCTGAGTCGCCTTGTAGACGGCAGTAAATTTCTGGAGTTCAAAACCGAGTATGGCACAACACTGGTGACCGGATTTGCTTCCATTGAACGGTGGGTATGCACAGTTTTTTGTTTTCGGTCTCATCATGAATGTAGTGGTCTAATCAGTAAATTGCTCCTCCACTGATTGTGCCTTATTCCACCACTACAGTTTTCTGATAAAACGCCAATAACTTTAGGTCGGAAGCTCACTGCATTGCATTTTGAAGAACACATAAGTGATATATGTGTGTTTTGTTTTTTTATTGCCTGAAGATTTTCCTTAGCTTGGTGTTTGTCACGGTGTCAGCTTTGATGTTGATTTTGTTTTTTAGGAATTTGGTTGGAATCGTGGCTAGCAATGGTGTGCTTACTCATGATGCTGCACTGAAAGGAAGCCACTTTGTGCAGATTTGTAACCAGCGTAACATCCCTCTGCTGTTTCTTCAAAATACAACTTCTCAGGAACCCCTTCCGCCGAGTCTGTCAAAGGTACCTGTGATCCAGGGGTGAGGCCATCAGCTTGGTTTTAATGCCCCCCTCTCCAGCAGCACATATTCAACCAAACTTTGCTCATACACCACTCATTTCAACCACTGAAAATATCTAAAAATCCCAGTACTTCCAGGTATGGAGGTGCATGTTACTTACTCCCTTCCTAAAACAAATCAAATATGGCGGCTGTTCTGATCTGTTTGAAAGTAGCAAAATGGGCAAGGCAATATATAAAACAGTAAAAAAGGGGGGCCCAGCACACTTTTAAACTAGCCAGCAAAAAATAGAAATCACTAATCTTTTCCAACTACAACAGAAGTTTTAGTTGCATTCATTCAATATACAGGTGAAACTCGAATGATTAGAATATTGTGCAAAGTTCATTTATTTCACCAATGCAACTTAAAAGGTGAAACTAATATATGAGATAGACTCATTACATGCAAAGCAAGATAATTCAAGCCGCGATTTGTCATAATTGTGATGATTATGGCTTACAGCTCATGAAAACCCCAAGAACCCCAAATCCACAACCTCAAAAAAGTAGATTATTACATGCAATCAATAAAACAAGGATTGTACATAGAACAATATCGGACCTCTGAAAAGTACAAGCATGCATATGTACTCAGTACTTGGTTTGGGCCCCTTTTGCAGCACTTACTGCAATTACTTTTGCACGATATTCTAATTATTCGAGTTTCACCTGTACATGTGGAAACCACACTGCCATTTCTCTCCCAGCATGTGACAGCAAGGGGGCAGTCAACAAGCACCAGAGCTGTCACAACGGGATCAAATCCTCAGCTCTGTATAAGATCTGACTAGAGCAGCTGAAGGCTTTCACTGGCCTTTCTTTTCTTGCTCCAGGTGGATGAAGGTTACTCATGGAAGCCAGTGAAATCATACAAACCCCTTGCACATTTGGTGGGAAGATGTTGCAAAGCCACTGTGTAGGCTCGCAATCTTGACTGGGTCCCACTGCCCTTTTGTCATGAAAGTATTCCTAAATGTTTATCCTAACACTGCAACTGTCACAATCTGTTTCAGAGAATAATACACCGTATAGCCAAACTCCTGATCATCACGCCTACTATATGTCTGCAGGTATGTGGACACCCCTCCAAATAGTTGAATTCAGGTGTTTATAGTAGAGGGTACTTTTAACACTACAGCATACAAAGACATTTGTGTGCTTCCAACCTTATGGCAATAGTCTGGTGAAGGCCCTTTTCAGTGACCTCGTGGACAAAGCCAGCTCCATAAAGACATGGCTTGGTGGGTTTGGTCTGGAGGAACTCGAGTGTCCTGCACAGAGCCCTGACCTTAACCCTACTGGACACCTTTGGGATGAATCGGAATTCGGATTGCGGGTCAGGTCTTCTTATCCAACATCAGTATGTGATCCCACAAAAGCTCTTTTGGCTGAATGGTTAAAAATTCCCACAGACACACTTCAAAATCTTGTGGAAAGCCTTTCAAGAAGATTGGAGGTTGTTATAGCCAGAAAACGTGGGCAACAAAGCCAATGTTTTTGGAATGAGAGGTCCAGGAAGCTCTATGTGATGATGTGATGAACGTTTGGCCATGTAATGTACCATTCTTGAACAAAAGTATAACCTTTGTTTTGTTGTCCAGGCAGAAGATTTGACAAACAGGCTAAAGGCTCAGGCCTCTATGATGACTTCTGTAGCTTGTGCCTCGGTGCCGAAGATCACAGTGGTCGTTGGTGGATGCCACGGAGGAGAAAGCTTTGCAATGGTACGTAGCCTCGTGGATTTCTAAATGCACAGAGAAAGGTGCACTAAATAATGAGATATGGACCTCTCCTCTATGGGACAGTGCACAAGAGAAAACTGGAAGCCACCTCATCAGTGCAGAGGATGATGTATAAAAACTGTTGCAAGGAAACTTCAAAAAGAGTTCCAGTTGCCCCAAATGCACACAGACATGGAGGGGAATATGTAAACTCCATGGGGTGGGGTCTTTGGTAGGAGTCGAGCAGAGGACCACAGTGCTGCAACACTGACCACTTAACCTCTTGCCGTCCGCCCGTAGTAAAAAAACGGACGGACGGCACTGCAGCATCTGAACAATATGTAACATCTTGTGATATCATTTACTGTACCTCAGGACCCTTGCCAGTGTTTATATTTGTCCTGTATATTGGTGGCAGCTCAGGTAAAGCACTTTGGTTCCTTGATTCTTAACGTTTGGCAGCAGAAACCCTCAACTCCTCGTGATATCTCCCATACAGTAGATGTAAGTATTCCCTGTCCCCATGGAGACAGGAGAATAGATCCAGGACTGCAGATGTCATTATAACTGGGTGCCTGTTGTGTAAGTCATTGCGCAGCGTTTTACAAAGTTTTGTATATAGAAGGTATTTCTGTGCCCTGTTGGGGAAATTTCCCTTCCTGTCACACAGGTACAGCAGGAAGTTAGAGGAATTGTCTCCAAAGTAATGGGATTTCACCTGTTAAGCTGGCCATACACTGCTCACATTTTGTGTTGACTCAGCTGAAATGTGATCAGTGTGTGTGTCCCAGAATTCCCCCCGTTCATCAAAAGTAAAACATTTTTAAAGTCAGCTATTGTTGAAGAAGCCAGTCTGAAAATTCTCAGCAATACTGTGACCGCAATCAATCAGCTTAAAGGAGAACTATGGGGTAAGTGTTTTTCTCCATAGTTCCCTTGAGGGTCACAGGAGGACACAAACTAGCGTCCTCCTGTGACCCAAAGCTCAGTATACCGCGAGCTACAGTTCGCGGTATACTGAGACCGCCGCAGCCGGGACGGATCCCGACATTACTGGCGAGATCCAGCCAGCTGCGTGATTGACAGCTGGCTCAGCCTATCTAGAGGCAGAGCCATCTGTACTCGCCCCCTCCCCCGTCCGTTCCGCCAGTCAGCGCTGGAGGATTGGACAGGAGAGGGGGGGAATCCCTGCAGGGAGCCGTGAGTGACAGTCACGGCTCTCTGCAGGCACAGGATCGAGAAGTGATCGAGCGCCGGTATGTGTTCGCTCACTTCACGATCTATTGAGCAGACCTGTGACAGTTTAATTGTCACACGTCGGTTCGAACTATGAGGATGAGTGGTTTTCACTCACCTCATAGTTCTCCTTTTAAGTGACTGTTGGGGTATTCTGCCAGCAACGCTCCTGCCGCTGTCAGAATACAATAGCCTGGTGGGGGAGGGATTCCACCACCCATGCAGTTTAGCATGGATGGGGAATCTTAGATTTTTTTCATTCAGTGTATTCCAGCATTAGACAGTTATCATGCGAAACAAGTGTCCCCATTGGAGGATTTCTCCTCCTTCTTGTTTTACTGCCTGCCGTAAAATCTTGATTTATTATCACTTTCCATCATACAGCGAGAGGGTAAAGCTGGCCTTACACTGTTATATTTGTCTATATTTGTATTTGTTATCTGTGTTTTGTTTTTTTATCTCTAGTGCGGGAGATCATTTGAGCCAAACTTTTTCTTCCTTTGGCCAAATGCAAGAATTGGTCTTGTAGACGCTGACAGTGCTCCACCTAGCATACAGAAGGGAGACGGCTCAGAAGATGGGGAAGAGTTCACTGCTTTATTGTCCAGGTATGTAAGATCTGGAAAATGTTGAACTCTTCATCTAAGAGTCGTAGGTAGAAGGTGCTGGATCCGCCATTAATTCGATGATACAGTGCAAAGTGGAAATTAATATGTGAGAGTGTGGCCGCTTGGTCGCTCTGGCTAGGCTGCTCTTCTACACACTATGGACTTTAGAAAGCGCCTGGTTTAGACACAGTGGCGTCACAAGGGGGGTGCGGCCCGCACCCGGGTGACACCATTGGAGGGGTGACACCAAAACGACTCACAGTCATTTTGGTGTCACCCCCCTCTGAAAAGTCGGGCGCTCGGTCATGGACCGAACGCCCGACAGTATCAGGAGAGAGGAGGGGACCCAGCGGCATACCTTATCCTGCCGGGTGACTGTCCCCTCCTCTCTCTTGTTGTACACTCCAACAGCCGGTGTCCATCACCAAGATGGCCGCCGGCAGGTATCAGAAACTGCCGAGCATGCGCAGTGACGTCTTGGCGGGGTGACACTCGGTTACCGCTCCGGGTGTCACCCAGCCTCGGGACGCCCCTGTTTAGACACTAGGGGTCTCGGGAGGACACAAGAGGGCCCCATCAATGATCTTAGAGTCTAAAAGCAATTTATTTAATCATGATTATCTAAAGTGCAGGAATTAGGCTTTTCCAATAGTAGAAATGGTTCATGGGTATGTGACGATAATGTTTCTCTGTGTTTCTTAGACTAAAGGAGGAAAGTTCAGCATTTTACTCTTCAGCCAGACTCTGGGATGACGGAGTGATTCTTCCTGAAGACACCAGACAAGTAAGTCCAGATTTCCGGTCATGGGGAGATGATTGTTTAGCAAAGAGGAAATCTGTTCAATAAACCAAATGCAGTTGTGGGAAGGATAACCATTTCTCTGAAATAAAAACTCCTGCTATTTTGGTTATAACAGTTGGGCACATGTAAATAATTCTACACATGGGCGCTGTGTCTGTGGCTACTCCTTTGCTCAGCATATAGGAGCTGGACAGGTCTGAATAATGATAGAAAAAGCCCCACTCCCAATGCAATCTTAACTGAACAAAGTGAAGAGAGAAGCTGATTGGTTGCCATGCACAGCTGCTCCAGATTTCACTGCTTCAGTTTTGATAAATCCCTCTCTGTTTTCCCGCTCATAAGCTAGGGCCAGCCTCTGCCCCCTTTCCATTGCCAGTCATCGCTGCCCTTTCTCATCTCCCATGCACTCTTCCCCCATCACTCATTCTCTCCTCCCCTTCCCCATCACTTATAGTCTGCTCTCACATGATCCACTTTTTCTCCTTTCTCCCTTCATTTATCTTCTTGTCCCAACACCCATGCTTTGCTCCTCTTGCCCATCCTCTCCTCCTTCATCCTCCCCTTTCCCATTCTTTCCTCCCCAGTTGCCTACCCTCCTCTCCTCATCCCCCTATACTCCCCCCCTCATCACCTATCCTCCATTTCTCATCGCCTATACTCCTCTCCTCATCGCCTATCCTCCCCTCCTCATCGCCTATCCTCCCCTTCTCACCTCACAGCCTCTCCTCCTCTCCTCACAGCCTATCCTCCCCTTCTCATCGCCTATCCTCCCCTTCTCATCGCCTATCCTCCTCTCCTCACCTCACAGCCTATCCTCCTCTCCTCACAGCCTATCCTCCCCTTCTCATCGCCTATCCTCCCCTTCTCATCGCCTATCCTCCCCTTCTCATCGCCTATCCTCCCCTTCTCATCGCCTATCCTCCCCTTCTCATCGCCTATCCTCCCCTTCTCATCGCCTATCCTCCCCTTCTCATCGCCTATCCTCACCTCCTCATCGCCTATACTCCCCTCCTCATCGCCTATACTCCCCTCCTCATCGCCTATCCTCCCCTTCTCATCGCCTATCCTCCCCTTCTCACCGCCTATCCTCACCTCCTCATCGCCTATACTCCCCTCCTCATCGCCTATACTCCCCTCCTCATCGCCTATCCTCCCCTCATCGCCTATACTCCCCTTCTCACAGCCTATCCTCCCCTCCTCATCGCCTATCCTCACCTCCTCATCGCCCATGCTCCCCTTCCCATTGCCAATCCTCTCTCTCACTCCATCACCCATCCTCTTCTGCCCCCTCAGCAGTCCTCCATTCCCTCATTGCCCATTCTCTTCATTAAAATAAACTTGTAAACTCAGCTAACTTATCAGAAGGTAACAGGAGTGACAGATGGAGGTTTCCGAAGCTATTCAGTCACTTGTTCTCCCTGACAGAGGACGGTGGGCAGCATCGGGTTGAACCCAGGCATCCAGTTTCGTCAGCTCATATCTTGTAGCCAGGCAACAAATGCACAGAAATTTCCAGCTGGTCTGATTGCAATTCCGCTCTGATCTGAAATGCTGGAAACAAAGTAATATGAAGCCAATGAAAGTCCAGCAAGTTTAAACTATTCTAATAAAGCTGACCCAGAAAAACACAGCAACTCAAAAATCCAAGTGATGGAACTCGAACAATCTCCTCCCTGCAGGAAAAATACAACAAATATGGAAAGAGCTTCCATGCCCTTGTACAGATGCCATGAGCATGCAAGTTGAAAGGTTAAAGAGGACCTGTCACACTATCTCATATTTGAGCAGACTGTAATTATATTTATGTATGACACTTGTTTACCCTTTCATTCTGTTTTTTTTCTTATTTTGTCAGGTACTCAGCAAGTGCCTTCAAATTATCCATCAAAGGAAGTATGAAAAGGCCGCCATCCATTCGTCTCCATTGCTGAGAATGTGATACACTTTTTTGTTGTTGTAAATCAGGTCTTTTTAAATTGTGTACATATTTTATATAAAGTATTGTAATTATAAAATATAAAAGTATTTTCTAAACCAACAGCCAACATTTTATGTAAATTGTATTGATTTTATAGATGCCACAAAAAAAACACCTTAACCTGCAATATGGAAATATACCTCTCGTTCATTTTTACATACAGGTTTAAAAAGGACTTTTGTTCTAAATTAAACATTAGTCACTCCTGCCTGTGGTCTGTCTGGGATCAGAGCTGTCACACTTTACCTGGAGTGTCACGGCTGCTGAAACTGGGTATTGCAGCATGGCCATTCAGATTTTGTTGAGCTTTTGTTATACCTGAATGAAATAGTTTGTCATGTAATCAGCAGGGACATATTGGTTCTTGGGTTGTTTAGCAGGGAGTGGAGGAATCAGTCTCCAAAAAGAAAAGCCAATGTCCATAGCAGCCATATTTCAAATGAAGCAAGTTGTGTCCATATGGATACTGATACTGGGAAATCTGTCTTACTGGTTGACTGTCTTGCTGATCTCTGGTCTCTAATTAAAGGAGAACTATTGCGTTAAGGCTTTTCCCCATAGTTCTCCTAAGGGTAATGGGAGGACACAAACTAGCGTCCTCCCGTCACCCTAAGCTCAGCATACTGCAAGCTACAGCTCATTATATACTGAGACGCCGCACCTGAAGCGGATCACGACAATTATGCCGGGATCCGCCCAGCTGCGTGACAGACAGCTGGCTCTGCCTATCTAGAGGCAGAGCCAGCTGTTCCCGCCCCCTCCCCCGTCCGTTCTGCTAGTCAGCGCTGGCGGAGCGGGGAATCCAGCCCCCCCTCTGTCACGGCAGAGAGCTGTGACAGGATCGAGAAGTAAGCGAACGCCGGTATGTGTTCGCTCACCTCCCGATCTACTGAGCCGACCTGTGACAGTCTCATTGTCACAGGTCGGCTAGAACTATGAGGTGAGTGAAAAGCACTGACCTCATAGTTCTCCTTTTATTTATTGAAACATGTGTGCAGATCAGAAGTTCTGATTTCCCATGGAATTCAGTGGCTGCATTCCTCTATAATATAAACCTGCCATGGGAAGTATGGGTACCGTTGTGTCTACCTTCTAAGGGTCAGTCTTGATGGGCTCTAGGCTGCTAACGCAGCATTCTTTTGACATTAGATAGAAAAAAGGGAAGCACCGATACTGGTTTTTCGGTATCAAGTATGAGAACCGATATTTATCTTTCAGTACTCGCCGATACCAATACTTCCGGGAGCATGGAGGTGGCTTCCCTTCCAATCAGGAAGCCGTGTGGCGAGTCATTACCCGTCTCCCGGCTTCCTAGCTGGCTCCATGCGGATTGGCCAGGAAGCCGGCTCCATGCTGATTGGCAAGGAAGCCGGCTTCCTGGCCAGTCAGTATTGAGCCGGCCAAACAACATGGAGCCGGCTTCCTGGCCAATCAGGAAGCCAGCCGGCGGGTCATTACCCGCTTCCTGGCTGTCTGATTGGCCAGGAAACCAGCTCCATGCTGATTGGCCTCCCGGCTTCCTAATTGGCCGGGAAGCCTTCTCCATGCTGATTGGCAAGGAAGCCGGCTTCCTGGCCAGTCAGCATTGAGCCGGCGAAACAGCATGGAGCCGGCTTCCTGGCCAATCAGGAAGCCAGCCGGCGGGTCATTACCCGCTGCCTGATTGGCCAGGAAGCAGGTTCCATGCTGTTTGGCCGGCTCAATGCTGATTGGCCAGGAAGCCTGCTTCCCGGCCAATCAGGCATTTGGGAGACAGGTCATTATCCACCACCTAGCTTCCTAATTGGGAAATCTCCCTCTGACTGGAAGTTGCGGTATCGGGGGTAAGTATCAGAGCATTTACTCGGTATCGGTGCATCCCTAGTAGAAATCATGGGACACCAGCACTCAGAAACTCTTCAAGTAAGCTTTGATTGCATTATCAGAAACATCTCTAGTATGTATTCCTACAATGCTGATGTTATAACAGGAGAGGATACGCTGGAACTCCACAACGCCTTTAAATGTTTTAAAATATTTCCTGAATTGCATGATCCCACCAGCAGGGGGCAGTGCCAGTCCACAAGACTCGATTACAAACACACTTGTGAGTTTATTGACAATAAAAGTTCATTGAGTGATATATACAATAACTTTATCGACAAATCAAAAATGTAACTAAATAACATTATCTGTGACACGGGCGCATTTTAGTTCTGTGTTGGACTACTCAGCTTGGACACAGGATAAGTATGCTATGTTGCCCCTGCTTGTCATGAGTACGCCCTGGGATTGTCCACAACTCATCCCAAGATGACATGTTGAGGGCGGCAATGGGTCATAATACACTGAGCTGTACACAGATTCAAAAGGCTCCATTCATGTTGACCATACCAATCATATTCTTCTTTTCCCTGCCCTATACCACGCTGGAAACCTGAAAAAGTGAACCTGTGCAACCATAACGCTTGTATTTGACCTCTGTACAGTATTTTGCCATAGAAATAAATATTTTACAACTCAGCGGACTGTTTATTATTTGTTTTCACTCACAATGCACACAACTTTTACCTCAGATTCACACGTTTCTAAATGGATTTTGTTGGAAATTGTGTTAATCCTGAGTGAAGTTTGGGTGAATTTGTTTTTTTTTAATAAATAGGCCGCTTGGTGCAGAGTGTTTTAGGCTTCCTTGAACATCCCGTGAAACGTGACGGGAATGTCGGTGTCGACTTCGGCTCTGGCGATTTCACTCATGTCTTTGGCGTTCAAAATCAGCATGAAAGATGGCTTGTGCCCCACCGCTGGGCAAACGGCGATGCTGAGCAACACACCTGCAAAAAATATATAAATCATTACATTTGATTAGAGATGTTAAACTGTAACAGCTCCTGGCGGCTCACCCGAGTGACGTCACGGACACGATGGGGGGTTCCGCCCCGGGGCCGCTGACGTCACGCCGCTTCGCCCCCCTCCTCGGCTTAAGCCGAGATCTCTCACTTGTCTGGCGTTCCAGCAACCGATGCGGACGCCAGACAGCTACTGGGCACCTCCACACAGTAGTAGGAGAACCTACCCTACCTCTCCACACAGAGCTGCTGTCTCATCTCTCACCTCGGACAGGCTCCGTGGAGCCGCACTACAGCCTCCTGATCCACACCGGCACTCACTGACAGAGTGGGAGGATCACCAGCCAGAGCAACCAACCGCAAGTACAACCCCTGGTTCCTGCTATCAGTGACAGATCAGTGACTGTGCTTACTGTGATAACAGGGACTGGGGACTTTATTGGATTGCCTGATACCCAAACCTTGTATATGTAGTTTACAAACTGGATACTACCTCTACATTCAGAACTCTTATAAACATATGTGCACATACTGTAATGTGAAGTCAACATACAGTTATTAACAGCCGGCTCAATGCTGATTGGCCAGGAAGCCGGCTTCCCGGCCAATCAGGTATTTGGGAGACAGATCATTATCCACCACCTAGCTTCCTAATTGGGAAATCTTCCTCTGATTGGAAGTTCCGATATCGGGGGTAAGTATCAGAGCATAGGGCACTGTTGCTCAATCTGCTTACCAGGTTCAGTGCAGTAAACTCACCTGGTTATTGATCTTCCAATAGCATCAGCTCAGACTATTGATTGTAGTCATACCTCTGTTACAATATACTCATTGGTCCTGTTAATTAGTACCTAAGTACTCACTTGTTTTGTAATTGAGGGAACTAACCAGACATACAGACACTACTTACCAGGGACAGGCAGGATACCTACTTCAGGGGTATTGGTGCAATGATGCATTGAAACTAGTGGCGAGACACCATTGCCGCACAACACCCTTTGTCCTGTGTGTGTGACGCGGAACGGGGTTCCGCAGCTGAGCTCCATATCCCTCCTTAGTTAAGGGTGTTATATAAACAAAAATGTAAAATTATCTAAACTAGAAAATAAACTCAGCTTCGGACTGATCCCGGTCTGAACCTGAGCTCCTCTGAACACGGAGGGAAGCTCCTTCTTAGGGCCTGTTCACATGAGATCAGGTCCTGATCAGCAGACGTGGAGCTGCTGATGCATTGCGTTTTTGGCTGCGTTTTTGATGCGTTCCAGCATTATTATTTTTTTGCTGGAGTGGGGCTGTTAGTATGTTAGCTCCAGCGCAGTGCGTTTTTGATGCGTTTTTGACGCGTTTGCATTTCCGGACCTGACAAAATGTGACATGCAGTATTTTTTCTGTCGTAAGCTGAACGGACTGCGCACGTGAGAACTGGAGCCCATAAAACACACAGGGATACATTGGGATGCATTTTGAGTGCAGGAGCGTACGGAGCCGGTCAGCACACAAAACGGACGTCGTGTGAACAGGCCCTGAACACGGAGGGAAGCTCCTTCTGTGCCACCCAATCAGCTGCTGGCGTGGAAATCCCCTACCTCCAGCTTGATGTCATTAATGGGGCGGCATGCAGTGACATCATCAACCTTTATATGGCTACATGCCTATATTTGGTAAATGACATTCACCTACTATGGCTATGTGATCACATTCGGTAAATGACATCAGCACAAGCAACCTGCCCCTTTGTTTACATGCAGCTGAGGGTGGGAAATACGCCAACCCGCAGCTGATTGGGTGCAAGTACCCTTGGCAATTGTTTGTTCAGAGGAGCTTAGGCTTGAGCCAGGTTATAACACTAACCCATGAACCAAAATTCAATACATTGTAGCTTACCAGGCTTTGGATATGGTGGCTGCATTATTTTCCCCTGGTGATCCTGCCAGTGACACACTTCCTGTCCTAGGGTGACAATGCTCCCTCACTGTACTGTGTCTCTGGAGGAGCAGCATTGTCACCATTGGGCAAGACTACGGAACACTTCTCCTCTCATCATGTTCATTACACATGGGCAGTGGCGTCACTAAGGAGGGTGCGGGCCGCACCCGGGTGACACCATTGGAGGGGTGACAACAAAATGACTGACATTCATTTCAGTGTCACCCTCTCTGAAAAGTCGGGCACTCGGTCATGGACCGAGAGCCCGACGGTTGCAGGAGCGAGGAGGAGACTCGGCTGCATACCTCATCACGCCGGGTGAACGTCCCCTCCCACCAAGATGGCCACTGGCAGGTATCACCTAGATGGCCGCGCATGCGCATTGATGTCAGGGCGGGGTGTCACCCCGGTACCCACTCCTGGTGACACCCGGCCAAGGAACGCCCCTGCATATGGTGGAAGTGTTCTGTACTGTAGTTCACATTGAAGACTGGGAACAATCTAACTGATAACAGTCAGCAGAGACGAGAGCACAAGAAGTAACCAGCTCACTGGATTTCTGGCAGGATCAAGAGGTATTATTTTTGCACCTATTGAACAGCTTTAACAAAAATTCTTTCAAAGGTGTATTAAACAAGTCAGAAGAGAGCAAATAAAAGACGTTCATTGTGAAGGGTTTACATAGGCTTTAGTGGGTACTTGTACTGGGTAACACAGGATGACGCTAATTGGCCAATAGCAGGCAACATACAAGCTCAGATCTTAACCTTTGTGTTCTGATAATCCTCTTCACGGGGCCACATGAGCTGTGCTCACTGGGAAGAGGATTATTGTAACATGACAGATAAGGTCTGACGAGTTAAAGGAGAACTATGAGGTGAGTGCTTTTCACTCCCCTCATAGTTCTAGCCGACCTGTGACAATGAGACTGTCACAGGTCGGCTCAGTAGATCGGGAGGTGAGCGAACACATACCGGCGTTCGCTCACCTCTCGATCCTGTCACAGCTCTCTGCCGTGACAGGGGAGGGACTGGATTCCCCCCTCCCCGCTCCGATCTGCCAGCGCTGACTGGCGGAACGGACGGGGGAGGGGGCGGGTACAGCTGGCTCTGCCTCTAGATAGGCAGAGCAAGCTGTCAGTCACGCAGCTGGGCGGATCCCGGCACAATTGTCGGGATCCGCTTCAGCTGCGGCGTCTGAGTATACAGGGAGCTGTAGCTCGCAGTATACTGAGCCTAGGGTGACGGGAGGACGCTAGTTTGTGTCCTCCCGTTACCCTAAGGAGAACTATGGGGAAAAGCCTTAACCCCATAGTTCTCCTTTAATATGCCTGTATAATAATAATCAGCTTAACCTTTGTTATTTTTAACCAGTACAATGAATTCATTATTATTCCCGAACTCCTCATCTATGAAAAGGGTCCCCGAGTAATTCTCTTGTCCCCTCTGAACCATTCATTAGATTCAACCATTCAGATTTCACTTCTCATTTTAAAGGGAATGTTTGACTTTTGGTGGTTTTGATAAAATAATGAAGATTTTTATTACTCACGCTCCTGTAATGTTAGGCTGTCAACTCCTCGGGGGCGGGGCCTGAATGCACTCTAAAGCACTGTGATGATGACCCTGCGTATGTACTGATGACTGTATAAACAGTGCTGTATCTGAGCAGCCAGATTCAGCCTACCAACAAAATGTACAATCACAAGAGGATTTTAGAACAATCCATTTTTGTTTTTTGCATAATTTGGAGTACTCCCTTCATTTCCATTACTCCATAGATCGCATTTATTTCTTGTAACGCGTTTTGATTTTGGTTTTACTTACCGTCATCCTCTTCTGTGGCGTCCGGCGAGGCTACAAATAAGGGCTCGGAGGGGTAGGTGTTGGGCTCTTGCCATACCCAAGTTTCCTTGGTTTTGACATTCAGTTTGGTGAGCTGCAACGACATAAAATCCTGTTAGCGGAGCTCCGCGGAGGCGGGCTTAAGCGTCAGGGGGCAAGCGGATGAGCGGCTCTTACCCTGTCCGGAATAAAATTGTTCAGACCCAGTCCGTAGGCGTATGAGTAATCCTTTCCACCGTACTTCTTATAATTGATCTGTGGGAATTCAAAGGCTGTAAAGATAATCATAGCTTCAGAGGGGGGTTGTAGTAATAAAGGAAAGTCTGTGCATAGTTTCCCACTTTATATGTATAAGTGGGGGCTGCCATGTTTCTTCATTACATATGCAGTCTCTACTTCCTTCTCAGTATTCCTGCACAACAACAGAGTCTTATTGATCCTCACTGCATGTCTACCAGACAGGTCTGTCTTATTGGAGGAGGGGGGGTGGAAGTATTGGAGGGGGGTGAGGTGGAGGTATTAGAGGAGGAGGGGAGGGGGAGCTGGAAGAGGTGTGTGTGCTATCAGTTAACGATCATTCTGGGGGACAATGGAATGGAGGGCTTGTGCTATTATCAGCTAATGGCCGTTCCGGGGAAGAGTGTGTTGTCATCAGGACGCCAGACAGGGTATCATTGGTTGCTAAGAACCTGGGATGCTGTGGTTGTGCCCCCCCCCCTTCCACACACACCCCCTGCCCCCCAATGAGATGACGCCTGAGGCACCCGCCTCAGGCTGCCTTGTTATAGGGGTGACCCCAATTGTTTCCTATGGACGATTTGCTCTCCACTCTCTCTCCCATGACGACTCTCGTGACGAGAATTCTTTCATTTCTGCCTTGGTGACAATGGCCACCAGGACAAATAAAGGGGGGAAATTCCCCCGATGGAGACACCAGCGGAACTTGTCAGATGGTCTATCCCTTCCCCACTTTATTCCCCAAAAACGTTGCGCCTGTATATACACTTTAGCCCTCATTCACACTAGAAACGGCCGGGACATACAGCTCCGTGCTGCGTGCGCGGCTGTACCAAGCAGCTCCTGGGAAGAACAGGTGCTGCGTGTGATTAGTACACAGCCCCCGTCCGTCTCTATGGGACTACGCAGCCGTACGCCCCCCTACGCTCACCGGCCCTGCACGTCCGTAGGGGTGCGGGTGACCGTACTCGTACGCTGACAGGATGGATCCTGTCTGCGTCCGAGCGAGGAAACACGCACCCCTGCGGACCTGTACATTGAGGTGAGCGTAGGGGGGCGTACGGCCGCGTAGTCCCATAGAGACGGACGGGGGCTGCGTACTAATCACACGCAGCACCTGTCCTTCCCAGGAGCTGCTTGGTACAGCCGCGCACGCAGCATGGAGCTGTGCGTCCCGGCCGTTTTCTGTGTGAATGAGGGCTAGAGCTGATTGCCTTCAAAGAAAATGGTTACCATACTTTAGAACAATGATTACGGAAGCTACAAACCTTGACGTGGCCCCGAGAAGAGGACCTCGGGCTCGAGCCAGATGGTTTCATCACTGCTCAGGGTCGCTGTGGCCGTGGTGTACGGCAAACTAACCAGATTCTTTCCTACGTCATTCTACACATCGAAAAAGAATGCAAAGATGTCATAAGGAGAAGTCTGTATCATAACGCTATACTTTTATTCGATTTTATTTACATTTTTAGTCCGAAAATAGACATAAAGCTGAATTCCGAGCATGAAATTGAGCCCTTTTGCTGCTGCCACTGTGTGGTGCAGCAGTGGGGCCCCGTGAGCACACTTTTTACAGGCGCCAGATCGTTTCCGTGATGCGCTGTCAAATGTGGAATGAACCCAGAAGCGACTTGGATTTAGTCATTTCCGGTTTCTGAGCCGTCATTCCTTGGTTGCTGTGGCCGGGGAAGATGCTGCTCAACGATCTAACAGACCTCTAATGTGTCCTTAAAGAGAACCTGTCGCCATTAGTGTGCTATCACATAGAGGGCTTGTGAGCTGCATTTGCACTTCTTCCAAACAATTCAAAAAGACTAGTAATTACCTCTGAAGCTGAACTCTGAGATAAACAAATACTGTCCTCCTACAAGAGTCATGTGTATTCTTCTTGAATCTGTGTGAGCTTCGTGTATTTCTTCCAGATTTGTGTAAAACTTTGAACTTCCTGTAATAAAGACCGCCCACTGCTGCTCTCTTGCCTTGTGTAGGGACGACTAGTCTTGACTCCGCCCCCTCCTATAATAAAGACCGCCCACTGCTGCTCTCTCTCCTTGTGCAGGGTGACTGGTCTTGACTCCGCCCCCTCCTGTAATAAAGACCGGTTACTGCTGCTCTCTCTCTCCTTTCGCAGGGTGACTGGTCTGGTCTCCACCCCTCCTGTATTAAAGACCGGTTACTGCTGCTCTCTCTCCTTTCGCAGGGTGACTGGTCTTGTCTCTGCCCACTCCTGTAGTTTTCTGCAGGCAGCCTGTAGTGGGTGGAACCTGCTGGGCCCCTCCCACAGCTCTACTCCCTGCACAGGTTAAGTACAGCCCAGTGATGATGTCACTACTACTTTACAGAGTTTGCAAAGCATTTAGTGCACACAGAGTGGATTATATCGATGATGTGCACTATTGAGGAATATATTTATATGAAATCTTTTATGCCCGGAGTTCAGATTTCATTTTCCTTACTTGTGGCTGTATTTTGTATTTATCCAAAAATCCATAAGCCCATCGCACTCCTGTTTGTGGTAAGTGGTGGGTGTGGGGGTGACCAGTGGATGGCGCTGTGACAGAACTTTCCAATACGGAGCACCGGCACTCCAAAATGACTGAAGAATGCGTCTATTATTGACGCATGTGGATGTCATTTGCCATTATGTGAAGCCATGCACACGTGTCTATAAAAGACGTATTCTTCAGTCATTTCGGAGCACCGGTGTCCCATATTTGCACGTATTTTATATTTGACCCCTTTAAGTGGATCTGCCACTTTGTGCAGAAGCGGCCATTTTGTCCCTTCGTGATGTCACTGATTCCGAGTGAAGTTCATTGGCCAAATGCTGCTTTACCCCTGAAATGGCCTCTTCCCTGGAACACTTTACCTTCTGGATATCGAGAGGCACGACGTATCGCCGCACTTCTGGCTGTGGCGCTTTCTCCGCCATCTTTTTAACCTCTTCCCAGTTTGCACGCAAGTTGGCCAGATACAGATAGTTGTAGATGAACTCGAAGCTGCAAAGGGAGACAACCCAGACATTTCTGTCAACTGCTATAGAATGGATGACACTGATAATTACTATCACCTGGGGGCTAATTGGGGATTGGGAGGTCATGGACTAATTTAATTATGGAAATTACCAAAAGGTGCATAAGAGCCTTATAGCTGATCTCCATGCAAACCGTGAACTAAAGTAATGAAATACGTATACAGGGGCTATTTTTCCTGCCAAAGGGTTTGCATTTTTGTTCATCCATTCATGAGATTTACACAGCTCTGCCCCACAACACAGCCCTGTCTGACAGGCCAAGAGGCCATAATGGAAATAAGTATTTATTGACTATGCTCCTCAGCTCCATCTAGTGGCCATAATGGAAATAATGGATATTTTCGATGCTCAGTGGCTCCATCTAGTGGCCAGTGGCCATGCAAACTCTTTATAAATTAGCTCCTTAGTATGCATGTAATTAACATGAAAAATATATCTAGATACAAAAGATCTGATGATAGCTCGACTTTAACTGGATTCCAGTTATGTGTGTCAATATATACCCTGCACCGAAATGACAAACTGATCCCACATGAAGATTGTGTACTGGTGTCACCCCCGGGTGTGTATTGTACAGATATATAGGAAGAATCTGGTCCCTCATCCTGGTTGGAAACATAGACAGCACACCCTACCCCTTCCAGCAGCACACGTCCACTATTAGGAATCCGTTGTCTTCGTAGGTGTTGATGTGGTGGAAGATATTGAAGGCTGCGGCCCTGTATTTTATATTGAGATATTCTCCGGTGTGCTTCTCGGCTACGTGGATCCATACCTACATAACACAGAAGAAGAAGAGTGGACGTCAATGTGCGGAGGGATTTCAGCTCATTGTAGAACCGGTGAGGAAGTCCAGCTGGCACATCGCTAACATGTACGGCCGCGTAGTCCCATAGAGAAGGACAGGGGCTGCGTACTAATTACCCCTTGTGGCATCGCTACAAGGGGTAATAAAAATGTTGCCTAGAGTTCTTCTTTTAAAAAGTCGACATAAGACTTTATCCCATTAGGGGGACATTCAAGTAGAGTAGCTAACGCATTTCGGGGGTTCAGAGGTCTTAATGACTCACATCCAATCACTATCCAAATCCTGCCGCCTTCACCTTCCTAACATCTCCAAAATACACCCCTTCCTCACCAATTAAATAACAACGCTACTCATCCACTCACTTGTTATATCTCGTCTTGACTATTGCAACTCCCTCCTCAATGGCTGATTAAGACTCATCTCTTCAGGAAATCCTATCCCACCTCAACCTAACCACTGAACCATCACGTTCTCATACAACTCATCCCCACATAGCTCCCTCCTCGTGTATCACTGGCCCCTCCCTTTTAGATTGTAAGCCCTCAGGGGCAGGGCCCTCCTTACCATCTTGCCTTGAATTGTATTGTGATTGTAATGTCTTCCATATATTGTAAAGCGCTGCGCACACTGATGGTGCTATATAAATCCTGAATAATAATAATAAGGGAAATCATGTATGCGGGGCCCGGGCTATAGTCCAAAAGAACTAAGACAATTTTTTTAAGGGAAAATGAAAACCATCATCCGGCTTTGTTCAGAAGATGTGACCAGTTTAGGAAATATCCTTTTCTTTTTCCTAGGAGTTCTAGCTGCTGCAGTGTTAAGACTCACCCCCATGGTCTCATGGGACTGGAAGCAGTCCATATAATTGGCCCCCCAGATACTCCACGCCGACAGGAACTTGAGCAGATTGATCTTCACCGGTTGCTCTACGAAGACCAAATAATTTGGCGTCATTCCGAAACTGGAAAATAGGGAACGAGAGGCCGTCAATGTACTGCGGGGCTAGCGGCAAAAGAACATGAAATGAATGAGGAGAATGAATGAGAGTATCGGAGCGGCTGGCTTTTATATAGTTGTAACATTTTAAAACCTTTTTACTTTTATCCTCGTTTAATAATAATTTTTTTAGTTTAAACAACAGATTATAATATAGAGAGGGAGGAGAGAGAGAGAGGGAGAAGGAGAGGGAGAAGGAGAGAGAGGGAGAGAGAGAGAGAGGGAGGGAGAGAGAAGGAGAGAGAGGGAGAAGGAGAGAGAGGGAGGAGAGAGAGAGAGGGAGAAGGAGAGAGGGAGAAGGAG
The DNA here is from genome assembly GCF_000935625.1 of Nanorana parkeri. Classification (NCBI taxonomy): domain Eukaryota; kingdom Metazoa; phylum Chordata; class Amphibia; order Anura; family Dicroglossidae; genus Nanorana; species Nanorana parkeri. The sequence continues at coordinate 567,052 of NW_017307296.1, forward strand.
AGAGAGAAGGAGAGAGAGGGAGGGAGAAGGAGAGAGAGAGGGAAGGGAGAAGGAGAGAGAGAGGGAGAGAGGGAGAAGGAGAGAGAGGGAGAGAGGGAGGAGGAGAGAGAGGGAGAGGGAGAGAGGGAGGGAGAAGGAGAGAGAGAGAGAGAGGGAGAAGGAGAGAGAGAGAGAGAGGGAGAAGGAGAGAGAGAGAGAGAGGGAGAAGGAGAGAGAGAGAGAGAGGGAGAAGGAGAGAGAGAGAGAGAGGGAGAAGGAGAGAGAGAGAGAGAGGGAGAAGGAGAGAGAGAGAGAGAGGGAGAAGGAGAGAGAGAGAGAGAGGGAGAAGGAGAGAGAGAGAGAGAGGGAGAAGGAGAGAGAGAGAGAGAGGGAGAAGGAGAGAGAGAGAGAGAGGGAGAAGGAGAGAGAGAGAGAGAGGGAGAAGGAGAGAGAGAGAGAGAGGGAGAAGGAGAGAGAGAGAGAGAGGGAGAAGGAGAGAGAGAGAGAGAGGGAGAAGGAGAGAGGGAGGGAGAAGGAGAGGGAGGGAGGGAGAAGGAGAGAGAGAGAGAGGGAGGGAGGGAGAAGGAGAGAGAGGGAGAAGGAGGGAGGGGGAGAGAGAGGGAGGGAGAAGGAGAGAG
>NW_017307296.1:567890-574882 GCF_000935625.1 Nanorana parkeri
GGAGAGAGAGGGAGAAGGAGAGAGAGGGAGAAGGAGAGAGAGGGAGAAGGAGAGAGAGGGAGAAGAAGAGAGAGGGAGAAGGAGAGAGAGGGAGAGGGAGAAGGAGAGGGAGAGAGAGAGGGAGGAGGAGAGAGAGAGAGGGAGAAGGAGAGAGAGGGAGAGAGAGAGAGAGGGAGAAGGAGAGAGAGGGAGAAGGAGGGAGAAGGAGAGGGAGAGAGAGGGAGAGAGAGGAGAGAGAGAGAGGGAGAAGGAGAGAGAGGCAGAGAGAGGGAGAGAGGGGGGAGGAGAGAGAGGGAGATGGAGAGAGGGAGATGGAGAGAGGGAGAAGGAGAGAGAGACTGTTGCTTTCTCAGAATCATTAAGTGATATTAAAGTCAAAAGGATTTTGAAGCTATTTCAAATTCTGATGAAATCCCTTACAATGGTTGCTGCTCCTTAATATTTCAAAGTTTGTTTCCTTCAGAATCAGCTGGTCACCTGAGCCCTGATATCCTGTTTTAGGGGGGCTCTTTTACCTTGCAGGTTCCTGTGGAGCCACCCTTGTGTGTGATAGTAAGTTTAGTGTGTCTCCATAAACACACGGACACGGCAAGGCTAGCTGTGCTATTACAGTTGTATGAAAATATGACACAATGCATAGCCATAGTTAATATTTATATAAAGGTATATTGATAACTTATATAGTTAATTTTTCCTTAGCCATTGTTCATCAGTATAGCTGGTTGATATACTGCCATCGTGTGCTCATTTCGGCTATTGAACCACGTTTTCTGTGTTCCCTCCCATTCATTATGTATTTCCCCCTTCTTCTTAAAAATTTTAGCTTCCATGCAGAATCAGCTGATACCCTGAGTTCTGGTCCTCATATCCTGTTTTAGGTGTGGCTCCTTTCCCTTGCAGAGTCCTATGGAGCCACCCTTGTGTGTGCTAGTAAGCTGTGTGTGACTCCAACAGTGAAGCAATACGTCTGTTTATTGACGCATGTTCACAATATCACAAAGCAAACAAGGTTTTGGGGGCCGTATAGGGTCCCTACATCCGGTAAAATGAGTGCCCTCAGCCCTGATTGTTGAAATGCACAGCAAGGTGATGTCAGGGTCACACGCTGTATGGGGAAGGCTCTGCTCACCTGTGAACATAGGACGGCATAAATCTGTCACTACAAGGAAACTGGACGACAATCTTGGCCTTTGTCACTGGATCTTCTTTGTCTGAAACATAAAACAGCAAATGTTTTTTTTAATATACACAACCTTTGTTCTACAAATAATTCACACTGAGCGACATGGTGAGTCGCCCGTTTTTTCCACGCCTTTCCGTGCTGAGCGGCATTGAGCTACAATGCGCGATATTGAACGACAGTGCACATTTTATCGCGCTATGTAGCGCGACTTATTGGAGTGACTTCTTCGCTGCTACATTGGGCTGTAACTAATCAACAGCGGTCTTGATGTGGCATCATTCTTTCCTTCCATATTGCTGTGCAAAAGTGACCCTTCTGTAGCGCAATATCTCGCAATATTGCCGGTAATGCGTGACTTTGTGCGACACCATCTATTGGGGCCGAATCGCGCGACATCCGCCAAATATAGGGTCATGTACGAGCGACAAGCTTTAGTGTCGAGCTGCAGGCGACATTATACTGTGAGATAAGAACAGCTCCATTGAAATGCATTGGACGAGCTACATAGAGTGATTATGGAGCGGAAATCGCGCAACAAACCGCTCAGTGTGAACGGGGCCTAAAATCTGAAATGTAATCTGTTTATATTTCTCCTTCCCAGGTTCTCCCATGCCTCCTCCTCATCAACATGCTAATTACATTTTAACCTTTTCATTACAAACTTTATTTTAGATCCAGTGATATGATATCTGGTTCTTTGTGCTTCTCTGTGCAATGCAGGCAGATCTTGGGTGGTGGGAGGGGCCGGCAGGGTGCTGTACATAGCTTCTTGAATACATCAGGAAGAGCCCCTGAAGAGCCCTGATGCAAGCAGTGGGCTGGCTTATGGGAGGAGTTATGCAAATATCAAAGTGCCTTGATGGGTAGGTGTCAGTCTGGACGAGTGGGCGTTCCTAGGCAGGCTACGTTTACATATAAACTGTCCTAGTCAATGTCCACATGTGATGCTGACGGAATTAAAATCCAATGAATAAAAGGGGCCAGCCAGGGACAATCAGACTGGGTAGGAAAGCGCTAGATGATGCTGGATTACCCCCATCTACATGAGATGGGCTCTATCTGACTTGCTGCAGTTTCTAATGCACATTGTAAGAAGCTCACAGTGTGCAGTGACATCAGAGGAAGCAATTTCAGTCCAGGGGAGGACCCGGTACAACTGTGCAAGACTGAAGGGAAGGCTGGAGGTCAGCTTTGATACATGAAAATGGAGTCCCAGACCACCCAAGAGACGGCACAGCAGACAAAAAAGTATCTTATGAAACCCTCAGGCAGAGCCATTCAGGATTGAGATGAGTTGTTTTTTTTTGCCATCTGTATCCCATTAGGAAGATTCACCTTCACTTCCTTTCGTTTAGACACAACAGGAAGTGAGAGAGAATCTCTCCAAAATTAGGTAGAGGGAGAGGACACCAAAACAGGTGAATACACTTTAAGACAAATCTACTAAGAATCCATCTTGTTAAAGAACCGCAGCGGACGGCCATCATTCGCGGTAATCCCGGGACACACCTGCCTGCAGAGGGGGGATCTTGATCACGTTGTAAGCGAAGGCGAAATACTTTCCAAAACAGTTTCCGATGTTGTACACACTGCCGTCATTCTCGATGTGTGGATGCGCCGTCACCCCGTTGATGGAGACGTAGTTGCAGAGATCTACCTGAAAGTCAGACAGGAAGCGACAAGGTTATTGATGACTAATCGTGGTGACTCACGCCGCAACATCCGCCCGTCATGACAATGACATTTCCAAAGCCGTTCAGATTTGTTTCATTTACTCTTCCTTCCATCATAAAATGATCGTTTAAATTCACAGTCACGCTCCGACTCCCATCACCTTCATAATGAGCAACAAACAGCCCATAAACCTGGAAAGGTTGGATGTGTCATGGAGAGGCTTAAAGTGACACCAAACTCCGGAGATAAATCCTAAAAATACATTCAAAGCACCTTAATTATTACCAAAAATGTATCTTATTTGTGTATCACTCGGCTGTAGATCCTCCAATCATCTCTGAATTGGTGCTGACACTGTCCTTCCTTCTGGAGGGTGGCTACTTGTGTTCCCCATGGTCCCCTGTGTGTGTTGTAAAGTAGTCACCGCTCCAAGCTCACTCCTGTGAGGGGTGACACAGCTGCAGCTTCTTCTCAGATCCCCGCTGCTCTCCCCCGCCTGTATGGGCAGAGGCAGCGGGGATCTGAGGAGACAGGCTGTGCCGCCCCACTTCTCTGTGCCGTGCTGAGCCCTGGCTGCGCCCCCCCGGGCAACTGTGCCCGAGGCCAGTGCCTCAGTCACCTCGCCCTAGCTACGGCCCGGCCAGCGCGCCTCCCAGCCACCTTGCACTGCAGTGCACAGAACAATACTGCAATACCATATGTTGCTGTGCAAAACATTAGTGCATTCATGGTGGCCATGAGATGTGTTGGAGGGCCATTTAAATGCTAAATACCTTGTGCCCTTCACTGGAAACCCCTGAACCCAATAATTTGGCAGGAGAGTCCACATACTATGGGTCAGATTATGGATAGAATCGTCCACAGACCTTTGGCCATATAGCGTATATAAACTAAAGGGTCTTTCTATACATTTGCTTCCTGTTACCTTTTTAATGGTCTCTAGCGTTTCTGGATTGACCTTAGTGATGAAATTGGTTTCTGTGCACGCGTAAAAGTCTTCCCCCACAGGGTAGATGTTGACCAGGGCATTGTCCGTCACCTCTATCCCTTTAAAGTAAGAGAAAAACCTGCAAGACAACACAGGAGTCACTGACTATACACAACCCGTATTAGTTGATATGTGTGAGGAGAGTAAATACATGTTTCATTTTCTCTGGTATGTGAGTTTGCATTAAATCTCACCAAATGTCCCAATACCATCTGATACCCTCACCTGGAGAAGATGTTTTTGCAGGGATCGGGGTAAGCAAACGTGCCAAACTCTGTGATCACAATCCTTTTCTCAGTCATGGCCCTGACGTACGCATCGGTCTTTACAAACCTGCAAAATAAGAGCATAGCATCATTGAATATTGAATACTTGTAGTATATCGATTGCTTCCTCCAGCCCCATAAAAGAAGGTCCAAACCTCCATACAGGGACGGATTTACTCTCTCTGCTGCCCCAAGGCCAGGTTCCTCAGACGGCATGGGGAGATAGGAATTCCACACCCCTGATGCCAGGGCTGGTGCTGCCACTAGGCAAACTAGGCAGCCACCTAGGCGCAGTCGCGACCACTAACCCCCCACGGCCCCCTTCCCCCATCTATTTCAAATTACAAAAGCCACTAGCAGGCTGGCTTTTGCACCCGCCCACTGAGCAAAAGATCGGAACAGAGAGTCTTTCTCTCTCAGGTCTACTCCTCTGCTCAGTGGGTGGGGTTTCAATAGCCAGTCTGCTACTGGCTATTTCAAATAGCCAATAGCAGTCCTGCTATTGCTCTCGTCTGCTTACATACACCTGTTGCCTGCAGAAGGTAGCAGGCAGGAGAATGGGGTCACGCGGGAGGGGGAGGATTGAGGGTTGTGCCGCGGGAGGAGGGCTGGGGGGTGCAAGTAGCTGGTCTTGCCTAGGGTGCAAAATAGTCTAGCACCGGCCCTGCCTGCTGTCCCTCTACTCCCCGCTGCCTCAAGGCCGGGCCTTGGTTGGCCTTGTGGGGAAATCCAGCCCTGTCTCCATGCAGACCTGAGGCAAGGATGTGCACAGTGCAGGAGCCTGTGTATTGCACCCGTGGTACACTGATCACGGTTTCAATGGCCTGCTCAATGCAAAATAATTAACAAATGCACATTTTTTATTTTATTAATGTGGACTTACTTATTACATTTTTGCAAAAGGTGGACTTTTCCTTTAAGATCTGATCATTGTATTAAAAGTCTAAGCGCCAACCACTACAATGGTGGCAGCGGTGAGGTTTCAGGTCATAGGACCAAGCATCAAGCCCAAAGCACTTCACCGGCTGAAGAGGAGAATCAAAAAGCCAAGATGCTTTTTTTATTACATTTTACAATTTTCACCATTATTTTTTTTCGCTTTTCCACAGCTGGGTTTCCTGGAAAACTTCAGCTGAAAGTCGGCTGAACATTTTTTTCATTGCAGTGGCGGTTTTCCAGAACAAAAGATCTGCAGGTTCAGGAATTAAATCAAAATGACAGTAAATGTGGTGCTTTGAGGCCACCCATGGCAGGTTGTATTTAGTGATAGCGTGTATCCCGCAATTATACACCAAAGGATTCTGGGGAAACCAAACTGCAGCGATAAAACGACACGCGTGTAATGTCCGGTACACAGCAGGGTCAGCTAACTGCTCCGTTCTGTAGAACAGGACTATGATTGTTCATGCCACAGAACGTTCAGTTGAAGCTGACCGTAAAGGCTATAAAAATAACAAACCTCAGTGAAGGTTCTTTCTGGTGGAATAAAGAAAAAAATGGAATTTCACGGATGGATAAAAGGTAATAACTAGTCAAGGATAAGTGCGCTTCTCTAGCCCACAACTACCACCCCCACCATCCCTATCACTCTCATTGGTGGTCCTTTTGGGTTGTTTCTCATCATCACATGGACAAGAAGTGAGGGAAACAACCCACTGGGAACACATAAATATATATACAGAGGAGACATGGAGGAAAGTGTGTGGTGGGGTGGACATCCTCAAAGCTAGCTTATCTCAGTGCAACACAATGCCAAAGCATTGTAATAATCAAACATGGCCGGTTCCTTCCCCAAAAGCAATCAGTAGGGACATCTGGAGAAGCTGCAGAGCACCCATATGACAGCAGGCATGTGAGATTGGTCTAACATAAAGCTTACTTTGATAAGTGCGAAACTTACCGCCGATGGTATGTCACATGGCCATCTTTAATCTCAAACTTGTGGAGGAGAGCCTGACCATCAAACAAGTGATAGAACTGCTCAGAGCCAACTTCAAACAGTCCAGGACCACATCTCAGGAGGCTTCCTGACAGCCAAGTGGGCAGGCGGCCTAAAAAAGAGAGAGAATGTAAGCATGGGAGGGGAACAGAGAGGTGTGAGATAGATATCTAGACCTCTACAAGGATAATAGATAGATAGAAAGAAAGAAAGAAAGAAAGAAACAAAGAAAGAAAGATAGTGTCTAACCTGTGATATGCACACTCATTGGTGTAGCCAGCTCCTCCACCGTCTCAAACAGTTTCTTGTACCCTCCGGCCGGGTGCTCCACTCTACAAGACATCTCAGGTTACCTATTATGTCACTGGTGAGGCTAACGTCAAGGTTTACAATGGAACATTCTTAACTTTGTGGCCGTGCTAGAAATACCCTATTTAGGCTAAAAAGAGTATTTCTTGGAGTGTTCTTCCCACTTCGTCGTTCCACAAGGACAGAAAACCTAAAATATGGCTCATCTGCCTTAGGTTTTGGAAGTATTGATATCTCCTGAGTTACTAATGGCATACAGTTTTCCCTAGAGGTAACCTCTGTTTATGGAGCTTGATGCACTCTATTGGAGTTGCTGGCTCTGTGGAGGGTTAAAGTTTTTAGAACTTTATACAATATGTTTAACGTCTGACGGATCTCAACAGTATAAGGTCATGTGTGTAGATGATAGAAGACCATATGCTAGGAAAGTAAAGGTATGCATGGAAATGAGATGACAGCGGTATACACCATATACATTAATGCAGCCCAGTACTCTGTATATGGAATAAGGCTCTCAAATGGAGAGCAGTCATTGGTCAACATGGTCAGGTGGTCATTTGTGAGCATTATTCCATATACAGGCAGGGTACTGGGCTGCAATGCTGTGTCCTGTACACATACAGTGGGGGAGGG
>NW_017307296.1:574914-591303 GCF_000935625.1 Nanorana parkeri
ACAAAGTAAAAAAAAAAAATATATATATTTTTCTCATTTGCAAAAAACTTTGCCATGCTTTGCACCAGAAACCTAATTTTAGTGTAATTTTAAACTGAACAAATGATAGAATAAAATGTATACTTTTTATTTACAGTATAACACATTTTTTTTTTAAACTAACACTAGTCAAAGCAGAAAAAAAAAACACATTTTGGAAAGTCTTTATATCTGTAGTTTCCACAGAACAATAAATAATTTTGCAAATTTTAATAAATGCCAATAAAGAGTCTTTTTTTTCTTGTATTTTTTTTCTTGTAAACAAAAATGCAAATGTATTACTTTTATATCTTATGTAATGTTATCATAAAAAACAGGCCCATGGTGGAAATGTAAAAATCGTTCTGGTCCATGAGTGATATACCGGTACCAGTGCCGAAGTGCTTCATTAAAATGACTGGCATTTATGATTTTTCTAATGATTTATATTTTTCATGCCAAATATCATGTGATTAGCTAGTGTTTAGATCAGCATTTTCCCACCTTTTTTTCAGTCCCGGTACCCTTTAAAAGTATGCAAAATCCTAAGACAGCCCACTCTAGAATGTAATGGATTTAAAGGGGGGACCCCATGCAAATTCACAAAATATGAGGTGTCTCTTCAAATCAGGAGCTGATTGCTGATCAGGAGTTGTCTCTTCAAATCGGGAGCCCCCCTTTACATCAGAGCCCCCACTTTCATATCAGAAGCCCCTAGGGTTGCCACCTTTTCTTCAAGCAAAACCCGAACACTCTAGCAACGCGCAGACATTTTTTGGGGGAAAATGAGTCGTAGCTGATTCATATGTAAATAGCGCCACCCATTCCTATGTAAGTATCACAGTTGAGATTATTTTCAGTGGGGGGCCAGTAGCCCCTATCTTAATTTTGGTTGCCCCTGTCTACCTGACATTATGTGTCCGGGATTTTGTTGCCATGAAACATGGACACAGCATTCAAAACCCAAACTGTCCGGGTGAACCCTGGACAGGTGGCAAACCTAGAAGCCCTCCTTCACATCAGAGTCCCCCTCTTTCACATCAGAAGCCCCCCTTAACATCAGGAGGATTTCAATGCACCCCTGAGGAAGCCAGAAGGCATTCTAGGCTGCCACAGGACCCGGGTTGAGAAAGGCTTGTTTTGGATATTATATATAAAAATTAACAAATCATGAATTATTTTTTCCATTTGCAAATAACTTTCCCATGCTTTGCACCAGAAACCTCATTTTAATGTCATTTTAAAGTGAACTGAATTAACAGTAAAACACTCATTTAAAAAAAACTAACACTGGTCAAAGCATAAAAAACAATTTTTTTCCATATTTGTTTTGACTATTGATTCCATAGAATTTTAAATAATTATAGCAAAAAAAATTGTCAAAATAGAGCCTATTTTTTTTCTAATAAAACTGTAAACGTATTACTTTGTCATTTATGTCATGACAAAGTTACCGTAAAAATGCAAAATGATTCTGGTCCATGAGTTTATGGTTTATCGGTACTGGAGCCGAATTGGTTCATTAGAATGCCTGTTATTTATTACTTATTTTTGTTATGATTTATATTTTTAATGCCAAATATCCTGTAATGGTCTCTTGTTTAGGGTATTAGGGGTCAGATCTGAACATTCAGTACAAGGCCTACATCCCACTTACCGACTCGTCATGGCGTCTCTTCCTGTGGACCAGCAGCGCAGAGAGAGTGAGGTTGGATATTCGGATCACTGAGCTATTTATAGGGATTTTGATTTGTTTCAGCAGTGTAATCTCCTTAAAAAGACACAGCGGCCAATCAGAGGGGGAGCCAGGAACAGAAGTCCCTTTCAGTTCTTGGAATTCTCTTGAAGGACTTTTTTTTTTCCGAGTCTTCAGCGTCTTTGCTCTTCTCACAAGGAGTTTCTTTGAAAAAAAACATTTAGTTCTAAATCCTTTCAAGCCAACAACGGATTAAATGAAAGAATCTCGGGAAAGAATTCGGTCACGCAGCCGGACAAGTGTTTCCACACACTGCTGTGCTTACAATTTGTAAAACAGTCGGCTCCACAATGGAGTCCTATGGTCAAATCTCCATACAGGGCCATTGTGTCTTATTTTCCTGGCTGGTGTCTGGGCTGATCTAATGATGCTCCTCCATCAAAGGGCCCGTTTCACAATTCAGTGCAGCATTGCCCAGAGCCCGGCTACTGATTATATGACTGGTGTGCAAGACCAGATGAACATGTTGACTCTGTAATAGGGCATCAGAACTAGGGACGCACCGATACTGGGTGGCGAGTCTTTACACGTCGCCTGGCTTCCTGAATGGGACTTCTGGTACTCGGTATCGGCGAGTACCGGAAAAAAAATATCGGTACTCGTACTCAATACCGGTCTCGGTGCATCCCTATACATTGACCCGGGGGTCCCTGGTAAATATCGCACGTCCCTTAGACTCCACTCAGCAAACCCAGCCAATGACAGGGGAGGGTTCAGTTTGCTCCGTTTATGACCAGTTAGACCACAATCAGGATAACGTTTTTGACAACCTAAAGACATGAAGAATAGGCTCCTGCAGAGAGGCGGTGATGGGATGAGCGTAGAAGCTGCACACAAATATTCTAGGGGTAGGGACAGGAAGGAATTGTTCTTGGGTGGAACGAGGAATATTGGGAATAAGAGAGGAAGGGAGGAGTGCGACCCCCTGGAGGTTTTTCCATCTAAATATACACTGAGTGGCCAGTTTATTATGACCACCTGACGTTTGTAGGCAAATTAGCTATAATTTGGCGCTGAAGTTGCTAGAGGGCCAGACCATTATAAATCGGGAAGCAGGTTGTTTACCACGACAGTAGACGTGATTTATTTCTGAAGATTTGGGGAAACAACGCGATGTAACAGCCTTTGAACGTGCAATGATTGTTGGCGCTCGGAGCCATGGAGCGAGTATCAGCAAAACAGCAGAATTCGTTAAATGTTCAAGAGCAGCTGTTGTTAAAGTGTTTAAAGACCGGACTGTCAGCCGAAAATCTGGGTCTGAACGTGCGAATTGTGGCCGTCAGCGACTAGTCAATGTTGGGGCAGAACGGAGAGTGTCAAGACTGGTACAAGACAACAGAAGGGCAACAGTGCAGTGTCAGATTCCTTGCATTACCTTTCATCATCTCGTGGAGTCATGAGGCGGCCCAACGAAGTACTGATGGGGTGGTCATAATAATCTGGCCACTCAGTGTAGGCATATGATGAAGCAGCATTGTTTGCCCTAGGGCTGGACTACAGAAGACCTCCCTCTCTCCTCTTTTCCATACTTTGAAGGGAGGCAAGGACATCCCTACAATGAGGCAGTTCATTGGGTCATGCGGGGTTGGGCGGCAGGTATGCCTGCTACCCCCTTTCCTGCCAGAGTGTCCCAGGTTGCTAGGAGCTTTTAGCAATCTGTGACTCTATGGCCGGCGTCCCGTCCAGCGCACGGCAAGCTGTGACGTCACCGGTTGCCAGGAGCTGAACCTGATGCTCTGGCTGGTGTCCGCCCAGCTCCTGGCAACCAATGACGTCAGTGAGCAGGCCGGGATGCCTGGAGGTAATATCTCTAGGAGGAACCCTGGAGGAAGGGGCGCTGTAGTCCCCAAGAGATAGCTGAAAACAATGTAACTGATAACTGTGCAGCACAGGCAGAGAACACAGGAAGTTATCAGCTCACTGGATTTCTGGCAGGATCAACAGGTATTTTACAGGGTTTACATATTCTTTAATGCGAAAAAAAAGTCTATCTGATGCAAGGTCAACCTTATCCACATTGGCGCAGTGTAGCATTGGCGAATGTCTAGCCAGTGAACCTGGGACAGGTACGTAGATTGTTAAACAAGATTCATAGGCAGATGAATTGACGGTGACATCGCCATTGTAAACGCTGATTGTTGGCGAATTGTGTAACGGGATTAGGAAGGGTCGTATTATCTGGTTATGTAGTTTTTCCGGCCCTAAGCACCTTGTCCTGGAACACATGTGATGAGATTACGCCTATCGCTTCTTCTGCATTTCTCAGAGTGTTTAACAAGGATCTTAGAAAAGAATGTGAGAGTTTCTTCTGGGGATCCGGCACAAAGACTCGGCCATACAAAAGGGCCGGAGCAGGATTATTATTTCCTCTCCTTTCATGCCATTACTATGGGACAGATCGGTAAAATATTAAAGGGATCTTGACCCCGGACGGCACGCTGGAAGGAAGTCGCCGTTTGAAATCGTTTCTCTCTTCATCGTGTATCGGCAGGTTAGATAATGGCACGGCACCTGTACTCTATGATCCGTGCTGATATGATCTTCAATGCAGCAGTTTAAAATCCTCATCCTCTGAGCTTCTGCATTAAAGAGACATTGTCATCAGCAAAAGATGAAGCATTGTACTCACCCGTCTGATGGTCCACATCTCCTGTGTTCACTAAGGCCGCAGCCTCCGTTAGAATCTCAATGTTAGTGTTCAACACTTAGGGCAGTGTCAGATTTGTGTCCTACACAACGCATGTGGAGCCTTCTTCTGATCCCTACAGAGCACAGCACATTTCAAGGCTGTGTAATTCTTACTGTCTGTGCTACCATGGGCTCCAGGAGAATGCTGCAGACTCAAGATGCAAGTGGACAGGAGTGGGCACCCTAGCATTAGATTCTTATATAGACAACGTAAGAGGGAGCCGCCGTCAGGGAAGGCAAGTACCTGGTGGGAAAGGCTTAATACAGGGGTAAGCAACCTTGGCACTCCAGCTGTGGTGAAACTGCAAGTCCTATCATGCCTTTGGTTGTCAAGAGTCTTGCAATGCCTCGTGGATATCCTACCGCACTCCTTACTGGAAAACCCCAATCTTCTTGGTTGGTGCTGAAATGACTACGAAAGGCGCTGCTCCAATCAATTAGATAGACTTGTGCAGAAGCCCCCTCTACAGTTTCCTCCCTATTCCCTAAATGTACTAACCCAGGGGTAGGCAACTTTGGCACTCCAGCTGTTGTGGCACTACAAGTCCCCTGAGGCATTGCAATGAAGAAACAAGATGTCACCAGCACACCAGAAATATGTATCCAAGCCAATGTCTTTTATTGCCACCTATTGCCACAAGAATGGCCACAAGAATGGCCATCTAACAAGGGTTCAGATAATACACTTGTCCTTTAAGATCAGGTTCACGCTATGGCGATCCGTGACCGCTCGGCAATTGTGCACAACACCGCAAAGTCACGGAATCGTCCAGCGCCGCCGATTGCACTTATTTTCTAATGGCATCCCAGTCGCGCTGGGCGGGCCGTGCAGTTGACCATCATCGCGGCAAAAAACAAAAGCAGCGCATCATGTCACAAAAGAAAGTACATGTTCCTTTGTTTTCTGCGATTGCCACGCAGATGTAACCCCATTGAAATCAATGGGGCGGCACGGCAACTGCACAAGATCACACGGTCTCGGATCGCCCAGGTCTGCACCAGCCCTCAAGGAGACTGCTGAGGGGGCTTCTGCACAGGTTTAACTAAGGCCAGTCCAACCCCCTTGTGATGCCATACAGACAGTTGTGGAAAACAGAACACATATTAAAAGTTAACCTGAATGCTTTTTTGTTTTGCTCAGTCCTGGTCTGAAGCATGTTGCTGTCTGCATGGTATATAGTGTACACAGACTAAAGTAAACAAAGCAATGTTTAGGATAGACTGAGCCTATGACATCTCTGGAAGGAATGTTTTGTTATGTAACTTTATATTTGCAAAGTTTCCTTATGGCCTGGGATATATAAAAAAGAAAATGTGTTTATAAAAAGTACATTTATATTTTACTGAACCTATTGTTTACCACAATTTTACTTTCGGGTAACATTACTTAGTTTAACAGACACCAAGCTATACTCTCGCAATTCAGTACTTCCTAATGATCCTCTCTATTAATCCATTGCAGGCTCCATACAAAGGCTGACAGCCTGAAATATTAGGTTATGGTTGTCACAAGCTGGGGTAGCGGCTGTACCCAGAAACACAAACCTGGAATGTACGACAATACAAGTACTCAGCCTTCGCTACCATGGACGGGAAAGGAGCAGCTTAGTCCTCTGAGCCAAGCACTCCATCTTATGACCACACCATCTCCTCTAGAAAATGTGGTCACTGGTACATAGGACAAACCTGAAGACCATCTATCTCTATTCAGATTTAATCAAAACAGTGAAAGACCAACCTAAGAAAGGAAAAAATAAATAAATAGTGTTCCATAGCTTCCATTGACCATCCTCAGGAGGAGCTGCTAAGCTATAAAAAGCGTCAGATTAGACGGCTGCAGGATGTACCTAGCTATAAAGCATACAAAATTGAAGTACCAAATACAACAACAAAAAACAAACTAGCATTGCTTTATGTATTTCATTAGGGATGCACCAATACCGACATCAGTGCCACTACTGGGCATTTTCCCGATCACTTGTGAAAATGCTCCGATGCTAAAGGCCGATACTGGCCCTTTAAATTTTTTAAACAGGTTCGACTGCTCTAAGGTCCCACGCTTGCTGGGGACCTCGGCAGCCTTCCTGTGAACCGCAGAGCCTGTTTATAGCGCTGGCCCCACATTTTTCGCTTCCTTCCTGAAAAATCTCATCCGTAATTGGTACCAGCGAGTACTTGAGGAAAAGTCTCAGCACTCGTATTCAGGCTGGAGAAAAATGGTATTTGTTAGGGATACACCGATATTGATACAGAGTATTTGGGCACGTACTTGTACTCTCCCAAATGCTCCCATTGCCTATGGCCAACCTCCGGTATCAGGCAGCCGAGTCATTACACGCTGCCCGACTTCCTGATTGGCCGTGAAGCCGGCTTCACGCTCCCTCATTACCAGGGAGCTGGCTTCCCAGCCAATGAGACGAGGGAGCATGGAGATGGCTCCCCGGCTAATCAGGAAGCCGGACGGCGAGTCATTACACGCCGCCCAGCCTCATATTCAATACCGGAAAACAGTATCGGTGCATCCCTAACCACAATATATAACATGACAACATCCAGCCTACTTGAAAACTGGAAGTTGAAGTGAAGTGATCAGTTATTTTATTTGCCACCGTCCACTTCTCCTGTAGGTGGCAGTATAACTCAAAAGGTTAAAGACTGTCGATAACAGACTAGAAAGAAATGTTAGTTGCTCGACCATTAAAGTGACATTAAACCCTCAGATTTTTTTTAACATAAACCAATACTGTAATGTGCGCCTTACTGTAATCCATGGTTGTTTCCCTTCTCTTTGCTGCTCTTCCTTTTAATTCCTCATGTCTTCTCATGCTTGGGGAGAACTTCCCTCTGCAGCTGAGTGCCTCTTCCTGTAGTGCTGGCTCAGGTTGCAAACGTACACACAGACACTATGTAGCCATTTCAGAGACAAGGCAGTCTGCTGCAAAACAGAAGTTCTGCCCAGCATGAGAACAGATACAGATTTAAAAAGGAAGAGCAGCAAAGAGAAGGGAAACAACCATGGATTACAGTAAGGCGCACATTACAGTATTGTTTTATGTTAAAAAATCTGAGGGTTTAATGTCACTTTAAAAAGGTAACATACTGTCCTTGATGCTTTCCAAACCACTGACCCAATAGATATATGCAAAGCAGCAGCCAGAAATGTTACACCTAATACACAGACTTCCTTGTGACTGTCACATATTAAGAAGCTAAGAGCAGAACGGAATATATTTTCTGCATTTCAGGCTACAACAGGATAGAAAATTCATTTATTTATTAAAAACATGCTTTTTTTTTTAACAATGAATGCTTCAAGTGTTTTCAAGCAGGTGCAAAGCAATCGATTACATTCAAAATTAAGATACAATACTGGACACATAAATACAATATATACAATGGAGTGCAAAACCTAGCAAGTGACAAAAAGACACAACAACACAAATAACAAAAAAGAGACCAGTTGTCATTTCTGAGGCACTGTGGTGGTTTTGTATTAAAGAGAACCTGTGTAATGCTCACGGTAGTGGCAGCCATTTTGTCTAGCACAGACCCTCCAGCCGCAACAAACTGCAAACTCCATCATGCATCTGCCTCTAGGAGTCATGCCTGTGGCTTTCAGTCTTGCAATGCTGAAAGGGATTTGTGGTTCCCCAACAGATGGAGGGCTGGAGTTTGCCCCATATCTGGTCTAGGGCATTAAGGGTGCAGTCAGAAGGCAATTGCAAATCAACGGCGGGGCTGTTGACTTGCATTTGTACTTTGATTCGTTCTGCAAGGGATGCTAAACGGAGGGGCACTGAAAAATGAATGGGGCTAGTTCACACTGGATTCGTTGCGTTAGATTGCGCTGAACATGCACAACATAAGGCAACGCAATGGAGTGGTGTGAACTAGCCCCATTCATTTTTCGGTACTCTACCGTTAGCATCCCTTGAAAAACAGATTGCAGCACAATAGATACGGTGAGAATAGGCCCAAATGTTTAAGAAGCAATGGCTTCTGAAGTGCCTCTGAACAAATTTTGGACAATTTAGATTCACGTTATATGGATCATTTAGATCCGACCATCTGCTACAGTTTTGGCACACATTGCCCGGGCCAATTCAATTCATACAGTTTGTATCCAGCTTTAGTCGTTTTAGATAAAGCGCAGCAGAACTTGCAGAATGGCTGTCTGTGGGTGCAAACCAATAATAGTGATGCCTATATAGCATTTATAGTAAACAAGTTATATAAGAAGAACCTGTGACTTACAATTTGTAAATGTTTTGCACCCTGATCCAATTTAGCTTTATAGACATTGTCTTAAAAAAAAGCTCTATGAAAAATGAGGTCAAGTTGTGCACGGTCATGCAGAAATAAAAAGGATATTCAAACTATTACTTTGGGTATACAGAAAAAAAAAAATGTATATTAGATATGATGTCACAAAAATATTCATAGGCTTTATGATGATTCAAGTGAAAGTCTACACACAGGCGTCACTGTATACAAGATAAAGCCCGTGTACAATGCCTTCAGGTGCATTCACTACGGTGTGCTCCAGTACATTTAAACATTCCTGCTTCTGCATCTTCCCGAGATGGTCATGTGACAAGATTGTAAAATGCAGAAAAAACCCCCCAAACAAAAGTCAAAAAATGTAGCTTGCCTCTATTGCATCAGTGTAAATAAAGCCTTAAAGTGACTCTAAAGTCAGGAGTTCAACCTTAAAAATGCATTCAAAAGCCTTAACTATTAACAATTGTATCTTATTTGTGTATCACACGGCTGTAGATCCTCCAATCATCTCTGAATTGGTGCTGACACTGTCCTTCCTTCTGGAGTCCCCATGGTCCCTGTGTGTTGTAAAGTAGTCACCGCTCCAAGCTCGCTCCCGTGATGGTCTACAATCTCAATAGAAATTAGTAAACATAATGTGAGATTGTAGTCCATCACAGGAGCGAGCTTGGAGCGGTGACTACTTTACAACACACACAGGGACCATGGGGAACAAAAGTAGCCCCCCTCCAGAAGGAAGGACAGTGCCAGCACCAATTCAGAGATGATTGGAGGATCTACCGCCGAGTGATACACAAATAAGATACATTTTTATTAATAGATAAGGCACTCGATTGTATTTTTATGATATAACTCCTGAGTTTAGTGTCACTTGAATTATCTGAAGGAGGAAAAAAAGACTGCAGACATTACAAACAAATAACTCTTTGGCAAAGCGTTGAACATACTTCATTTCAACTTGGAGGAAAAATATGAACACACAAGACAATAAAATGGCAAAATGGTGATATGTAAACAGCAATTATGTCAGTTCAATGTTTCATTTAGAAGGAAAACAAACGAAATACACGAACACAAAAAACACAATGCAAATATGTAAACAGAAATGATGTCAGTTCAATATTTTATCTGGAAGGGATAAAAAAAATTAAAATATTTGAACAGTCTCCCCAATTCAAAACATATTGAAATTGAGCCACCTGGCTGCCTCTCTGATCATCATAGTTTTAGTTATTGACCCCACCATAGATCTAAGCAAATCATGAGGGGTCAGTGACTTAGAGTATGGAAGCCATTGATCAGCATGACAACCTGGTAACTAGCATATTGGGAGGTGCTCATTGATCTGTACAAGTTTCCTCCAGATCATATGGCCGTCTTAACTTACCTGCCACGTCATATTCATTTGCATTATACTTGCGCCTCAAGAACATTCTACTTTTGAAAAACTAGTGCAAAGGAATTTAAAGATCTGAACATTTTTTTCTTTTTTTTTTAAAAGGGAATCCTACATCATTGGCCCTTGCCTGTGTTCTAGCAGGTGCTTACCCAACAATGTGGTACTTTGTACATCTCAAATATATAAAAAGTTTAGGGATTCTGACGTGTGATCCATGTTGTAGAGGTCACTGTGGTCTTTCCCATCAGACAACAAACAGCTCAATATTACATTTCTTCTAAAATAAACCTGCCGGGTCACATAAAGCTTAGAAGGTGGCCCCAGATCTATCCCCAAAATTCTGGGCACTCATTATTGCAAATGTCTACTATAGCTTCTGTGGTTTATACGTAGCCCAACTCCTCCAGTCCCCTGCAACTTCCTATTGACCTCCAAAATACAATGGGTGGTCTAAATGGCCAATGGGAAGGTATGAGGGCCAGCACACAGAATTCCTTCAGTCAGGTGCTACTGCCTATTGATCAGCAAATACAATGGGTGGTATAAATGGTCAATAGGAAGGTATGAGGGCCAGTAGAAGGTGGGCCACTCTGAAAGCTGCGGTTGAACAGTGTGCCCAGGATGATCAGCTCTGAAGAGAAGATCATGCATGCTGCGAACTGGAGGTGTCTGCGCTATAGACATGGGGCCAACCTCCAGTAAGTAAAGCAAGCTGACCCAAGTCTACTTTAAGAAACTCTCCATGTCTCCAGTACCATTGGCTCCTGTAGACTATCTGCCTTCTGGTAGGTGTTCAGCCACCAATATTTTATATCTAATATACTGGTTTATTAGGGACAGATTTCCAAAAAGCCAGAGACAGCCTGGGAAGTAGCACTTTCAGGAGGAGGATATAAATTTAGAAACAAAAAAAAAAACCCGACAAAATAATGGTCTGAATAGATGTGTGAAAGGTTCTCATCCAGGTGTCTTCTCTGAAGGGTATAGAGAATATACAGTATTTTTATGATCAATGGCTTTCCATACAAAGAGGTGGAGACTGTCCTACTTATGCGATTCTTCTAGTCAATATCTTAAGTTGCGGAACTTTGGTCTTCTCAGGACCAACATCGGCTGCTTAATAGTTGGCTTGTCTCCGAACAGTTTGGCTTCGCTTTCGGTGGTCGGAAATCGGCTCTTGTATATTTCAGGATATTCTTTCTGGAACTGTAGGGAAACCACATTTACATAAGAATTAGCCGTTTATGTGGGATTCATTCATACATACATAAAACTGAACACTTAATATATCCACAAGCAACCAGACCCCCATCAACCCCAACAGTCCCCTTCTGCCCCAGGCTGAGTAGGATTGATATGCTGCAACTTAAAAGAAAAAGCTACATACACACTCCAACCTCCTTTCCCCCATCCACGGTTTAGGTTACAGCAAGCAAGGGTTAGCAATTCTGAGTGATTTAGATATCCCCAGAGGGGGCACAACGAATAGGTATCCCACCACACTCCTTAGCGGAAACCCTTGAAAGTGGGTGCTGAAAAAACTGCAGATGGTGCTGAAAAAAAAAAGAAGATCAATGAACCAGGAAGTCACCAGCACACCAGAAGAACAAGACAAACACCTTTTACTGACACGTTCTGTCACAATGAAAGCGACGTTTCAGGGCCACACAGGGTCCCCTTTATCAGGTTCAGTATGGACATGTGGTCATACCGAGACTGATGAAGAGGACCCTGCTTGGCCCCGGAACCTTGTTTTCATTGTGACAACATGCGTCAATAACATATTAATTTGACCGATTCTTCCGGTGTGCCGGTGTGATCCTGGTTCCCCTTTGGGGATATTTCTCTGCACTTCCTGTACGGATGACAGTGTGTCACAGACAAACCCGGAGACTATAGGAAATCTCTCCAACATGAACACTAAAGTGCATTCTCTTTTCAGGAGAGAATGGGGAACGGTTGAGACTATGGTCCAGTTTTTATTGCCGTGTCTGCCCTTGACACCTGTTCCCCTAATTTTTTTGTCTTGATGTCACAGGGGCAGGAAGGGAGGAGGAAAATCTGCTGTTAGGACACAGACATTGAAAATCCGAAAGAAACTAATTCTAGCCATACACGGCTTGAATTTTGGCCGATTCCTGTAGAATTGGTCAAAAAATGTGCTATGGATGACCTGGTTGGCTCCCCAAACAACAAAATTCCTCCATTCATTTGTTTTAGTGTGGATGGGGGAATTCAAGTGATTTCTTTTGTTCAGGCTCGTGGGGGAAATTCAACTGTATATGGCCAGCTTCACTCTTCTCCCGCTCTGCTTTACCAAGTAAACCTGGGAGTGACAGTCACTTAGCTGGGTAGAGAAGGTCTGACCTGTTTTAGCTTCTTCTTCTTGTCCTTCACAGAGAGGTTTTTGTCCCTCACAATACTCTCCAGCAGCTCCATAATAGCAGCCTGTGACGTCACCAATTTCTGCGCCTCAAATTCCTGAGCGCTTATCTGCTTACAGAAATAAAAGCCTGGAGGCTGGCCCTTCACCTACACAAACAAAAACACCATTATTAAAAAGGAAGATTCCTACAAAATGTACAGAATAGGACAACATGGGGCTGTGGAAGGACAACCACATAAATACTTCATTGGCCACATCATACACATGGTGCTACACTATTCAGAGAGCCCAAAAGCAATGAGTTGGAATGTATGAAAACAAAGCAACGAATGAGGAAAGCGGGCACTCAAACCAACCAATCAGGATTTGTCTTTGGCTGCTGAATTCATCAAAAGAGGTTTCTGCATATCGTACATCTATGGTGAACAAGTCCACATATTAAATGTAAAGCTGGCTATACAATGTATCGATCCAAGCTGGTTCTTGATGAACCAGATGACAATCGCTGGTTCGCAGCCCTGTCACCACCCTTCTGTCTGGCATTCTTTGATCAGGGGTGAATGACAACAGCTGACCATCCACCCCTGCCGCTGTCAGAATTCATAGCACAGAGCGGGAGATTTGTTCATCCATGTGTTTAGCATGAATGGGGGAATCCTATATTTTTTTCGTTTAACCTGCGGGCTGAACAAAAAAAAAAAATATAACAGTGTACACCCAGCTTACTCCCAAGTATAAAGCTTATTCAATGCGTGCTAAGGTGGTACTGTATTTGCTGGCGTATAAGACTACTTTTTATACTACAAAAAATCGGTGGTCGTCTTATACGCGGGGTATACAATGTATACCTTCAGTTCCTTTTAGGCCAAGCTGGCCCAAAACGAACATCCCTAATCTGTCAGCCCGCTGGATGTGCGGTAATACTGTATGTACGGTAGCTTTGGCTACATACAGTAGCTGAGCCAATCACAGCGAGCGATGTACACAACCTCTGCCAATCCAAGCAAGCTTTGTATTCATTAATAGAATACATTGCTCGCCGTGATTGGCTCAGCGCGGTACACTGTATGTAGCAGAAGCTACCGTACATACAGTATAACCGCACATCCATCCATGATGTTTTTAAAATGGTGTTGCCACGGAAGAAGGGTAGTCTTATATGACGAGTATAGCCCAAAACCTATGTTTTAAGTGGAAATTTAGGGGGGGGGGGGGGTCTTATACACCCAGTCACCTTATACGCTGGCAAATACGGTATTTTGATTCTAGTTGGAATCCTATATCTTATTGGTGCACCAGTTACAAGGTTTCCCGGTCTATTCCAACTCTGCCTCTTGCATTCTCAATAATATAACCCTGTCAGGTTAAAGGGAGGAAAGAAAAGTTGGGGGGAGTCCCATTTGGAAGTATCTGCCATGACCAGTGAGGAGATGACCCCACATATATTTCATGTAATATGCAGGTTGGGTGGAACTCTAAAGCTCTAATTCCTCATAAGGACGGACATACTGAAGCACTTTACACCCCAGGAAAAACCAAAAGTCTTCTGAACAACGGTTTCCAAAATGATCACCTACACGAGGTCTCTGGAGGTACTGAACATGATCCTGCACGGCCGTCTGCAGATAGCAGGGCACTTGCAGGACCTCTTGGTGATGGTCCATGAGGAAGGAGACCAGTCTGGTAGCAAGTAATTCATCCAGATCCACCTCCTCAGCACAGCACAGTACACATCGGGAGAAAGTCTGGATCATCTGGAAGGACAGGATACCACAAAATTATGAAAGCCTTCAGCTCCAGAAAGATCAAAGACCAAGTTCTATACAAATTATAGCAATACAAATGCCATCTGCAAATATACAGATCAGTGAAGAAAATGTGCTTGTGTACAATTTATTGTCCAAGGCTTACAGACACGGCTACAAAAAGGGAGCCAACAAACAGCATACAGGCCACGCTGTGCAGCAACCAACATCTGACCTAGCAATGCTTGTGATTAAACTGCTTTCTCACCAGAGATCTGGTGCCCATGGCATCGTGCAGTCGCGGCATATCCACGTTCTGGCTCATGCGGGAGATCATCCTCATCAGCAGCTGTAGCTTCCTGCGGTTTGGAGGTGGGAGCAGAAGGCAGCACAGCTGCAGGGCATCTCTAGCCACTCTCTCCAGGTGAGGCTGCAGCAAGCCTGAGGATACAGAGATCACAGAAAAGGTTACGTGGCCGGCTAACGCAAGAATCGGCAGCCCAAGACCATTATAGAAAAGTGCCAAATGATTTCGGATAGCCATTTACTGCGTACACAGACAAAACATCACTGGAGAACCACCGAACCTAAAACAACATATACACAAATTTCTGCTTACGGGGAATCTGCACATTTTTTTTTTTGTAGGTTTACATGGGATTGTGATCAATATCACGGGACTGGTAGCCTCAGAAATGAAAAGAAACACAAAAATCACCAGATCCAGGACTGGTAAGCTGCATTACATTGTTGTTCCTGGGCTTAGATACACTTTTGCACCCAAATTCAACCCTGTATATTACTAGAATGAATCAGATTGCATATACAGCAATAAACCTGCTGTCTTAGGGTTTTGTTTTAGCTGCCGAGTTGAAGTGTATTTCCACTTCGCACCCAAACGGTGTGAACACCTATTTTATATATTTGATAGATGTTCCCATTCACATTTTGCAGTTTGAATTGCTTTTACTCGGGTTAGGGATTCTTGAAGGTTAACATTTCTACTTGCTTTTCATTCTTTGTAATGTTTGGAGGGTGTAAAGGATTACAACCCTGGCTTCTCCATTGTATGTTAATGAGGTTAAATGAGAGAAATGCAATGCACAAAAATTCAGTCCTAAGGCTTTCTACAAGGACAGATCACTGTGAAGGTGCTGATAAAACTAGAAATCAGCCATATTGCCTGCTGCAACAAAACATCTAAAAAGGCAAGACATTTACAAAAATAAAATTTCAGTGTGAATAGGAATGCACAACAGAAGGGTTTTCTCAAAATTTGACTGCAAAAAGTGGGAATACACTTTTAAAACACCCTGTGAGACCGCCGCTCTCACACATAAGCAGCAGCCAAAGTTCCAATCAACAACGCTTTTCATCCATTAAGGCGTTCTGACTCTGCAAGATGTTGTCGGCACAAGGCGTTTTAATCTTTGCTGCAGCACTTACTGTATTCTGCCATTTTCTTTTAGCTGCAATTACTGTATACAGGTACTATAGTGGGTTCCACTAGGCTATAACAGACTAGGTTAAGAGCTAAGTTTCTAATTATCATCCATTAATCATTTTAAATCAGTTACTCATGCGCAAACCAAACCCCAATATGCCAATTACGTGTTTTTTTTTTTTGGAAGTCAAATTTATTATCTACAGCTGTCAATGGAATGCCTACATGGAACCTGTGGAAGCAAGATATTAGGATCGGACCATATGCCAATGCCATGACTAACAATGCAACCTGTCAAATAAAATGAGAAAGATACCTGCTGGCACCCACACGGGACCGACTACTCAAATCTACAATTATCCCCTCCGCTTAGAAGAGACCAAATACTCAGACTTTTACAAACGGTTCTGAATGTTGCAAGATATAAAATCGTACATTTTAGGTTGGGTGGTCCCCTCATGAAAGATAAAACATGTAAATCACGCAAAATTTTCCTTGTGCCATTAAAAACAAGTCTATAACAATAGGACTTTTTTTTTTTAATGGTACTGAAACTGTAAATTAAGCAAAACAGGAGACTGAATTCTATATATTAATTGCAGTTTTATCCATTTGTGACGTGAGAAGCCGCAGATTACACAAGGGGGGGGGGGGGGGGGGGGGGGGGGGAAA
>NW_017307296.1:591336-599910 GCF_000935625.1 Nanorana parkeri
GCACATAGCTGGAGGGGGGGGGGGGGGGGGCATGGGCGAGAGAAAAACAATCACATCACATCAAAGTCTTATAGTTCATTTTCTTTGGAAAGCAGCAACAGCCCAAGTAGAAAAGCCTGCCCCTTACCAGCATGTTGTAGAGAAAGACCCTTGCCCTGTGATCCACCAGCTATAGAGCAACTACTAATCAAATATCTTCCTCTGGCAGTCATGCCTGTGGCTGTCAGTCTTGCAATGCCTCATGGGATTTAGAGTTGCACCACAGCTGGAGGGTCGGAGTTTTTCTACGTCTGCTCTAAGAGAAAGCAGTGGGCTTTCTGCAGAGGTCTGACATGCCCCCAGCCAATAGTTAAGTGCTCATTCACAGGGTTATTCACTAAATGGTGAAGAGTTTGGAGAAGGCAAGAGAAGTTAACAATCTAGGCCAAAAAAAGCCGATATAGAAAACAATTCTCCAATTCAGCTCACTTTCCAGTTCAGCTATGTTGTCCTAGATTGCTCACTTCTCCTGCCTTCTCCAAACCTTTTGTGAATAATTCTGTAAGTCTGGAGGGACTCAAAGCAGACTTACCTGATCCATTCTTTTGCGGTGCTCAGCCCTCACCCCACTCCCGCTCTGCACCAGCGGTCGAATGTCCTCACATCTAATACACAACAATGGACCTGCATAAGACATGATGTTTGCGGACCACCGAAGCCCAGGGGAGAAGAGGCTGCAGGGACCGGTCTAGCAGCCCGAAGGGAGCAGACGGGACTTAGGATCAGGTAAATAAAACCCGTAAACAAAATGAGCACTTAACACTGGCAGTGCAGAGATGTAAACAAAACAGTTAGGTGGTTTAAATCTCCAGTATCTGCTACAACCTAAAAGGTTAGTTTTGTATGGACTGTTTCCGATTCTTAGTTAAGCAATGCAGGTCACAAGCAAAGCATGCACTATATAAAGAGGGAACAGATAAGGTGAAGACAAGACAAGGTGGATTAAGTGGAAACGGAAGCACGGCATGCAGTATGATCATGCAACGTGAGGTGGTTCTCCCATCACGGGAATCATGCAACAGTGTTAATCTTACTTGGCGTGCCAGTGCAGGGCTGGGAAGCGTGCAGTAGAGGAGAGCTGGAGGTGAGAGGGGAACTGGAGAGCTCCATAGTACTTTGACACAAGCGCTTGGTTACAGTGATATCCAGATCAGCCGTGTCCATCATCTCGATAGAACTCAGTCGCTTCTGTAGCCGGCACTGTGCAGACTGGGTGGGTTTGACCGTAATCTCAGCCACGGGAGCGTTTATGCTAGAGCAAGAGCCTAGGCAATCACCCAGACTTTGTGATCTAGGCAGTCTTCTAGAATCGGGGATAGGCCAACGTTGCAGAGTTTGTGCTTGACCGCCAGAAGATGGCAAACAATGAGCATTTTCTCCTAAGAGTGCAGAATTGTCCTCTAATGGCAGCGGATTTGGAGAGCAAGTATTTGAACTGGGAGAAGAGTCAGCAATGCTGGCATCATTACTGGAATATGACACATCGGCGATGCCTTCCAAGGAGCAGCTGCGCACCCGGACTCGGTAGGGCCCGCTAGCATCGTTTCCAGAAACCGAGAGATTCTGGCAGCTGCCGCCGATTACCCTGCTGCCCCTTGACCGCCTTTCAACGGTGCCGTGCAGCTGGGCCCTGCGTGAATTGCATTGAACGAAGTCCTGGTGCTCCCGGCCAATCTCGCCAAAGGTGTCCACGAGATCCTGCTCCTCTTCGTTGGGAACTTTGCGCAGCAAACTAAGGAGGAGGCATTCCGTGGACTTAAAGTTGTCATCGCCCAGCTGCAGAGGCTTAGATTGCTGCGGCTTAGAACCTCCCTTCTTTGGTTTACGTTTCGTGTTGCGCCTGTGGGGTACTGTAATGTAGCCACATAGTACTATCAAGGAATGAAATACATGTTAAATATACCGGAGGAATGTGAGGGGGACACATAGCAGCCAAGAAATTAGTATAGACAGCAGTGGCAAAACATTTGTTTACTAGACAAACTGTATTAAATAAGCAATGCCATTAGGAAGGTTAAACTTTGGAAAGTTAGCAATACAAAATAACAATTTTTCTTTTTAGTAATAAAAAAAAAAAAAAAAAAAAAACGCACAAAAAAACCCCTCAGGGCTCGTTCACACTAGCCTGCACGCTAAAACATGTGCGCTCTTGGTGTGCCTTGTGGGGCAGCGCAATGCAGCATTATTGAGTGACTGTGCCACATGGAAAACAATTGGTTTCTATGTGCCCTTATGTTGCATATGCAGCTAAATGCACATGGTATGAACAAGCCCTCATAAGTCAAATGTAGTGTTGCAAATGATGAAGGGGAGAAAAAAAAAAGAAAAAAAACCACCACTCACAGTGCCACTTACACATTGGCGCTTAGCTCATGCATATAAGCTGCCAATAAGCTCTCAGGTGAACATAGGTTGTAATGTGCACACTCACCATCTGCCAACAGCCTGGATGCATATTAGGATCTAGGGCAAAGCTACCACAAAAAAAAGCTACACATATGGATCATGCCAGGACCGCAGACATAGGGGCTCAGCTGCAGACATTACATCATACATACCCAAAATATTCACAAAGAGCTCATAGTACTCGTAGGTGAGAAGGGGCTCCGGCAGATTCAGGAAATAGTCAGCGACCGTTCTAAAAACGTCTCGTTCAAACCCTGGATAGGTAGGCTGGCTCAGATCGTTGTTTCGTGGCCCTAAAGCCAAAACAGAAATAAAAGCGTTCACAAATGGTGCAAAAAAAACCCCAAAATAAGCATTTTCTGAAAGATGTGCAACAAATTAATTCTCAGAAGACAAAAGTATAAACTTGTGAAAAAGGATCCAAAGACAACAAGTGAGCCAAGACTTGTCTTTGTTACACCTTCAACAGATTAGAAGTCGAAAATACGCCAATGTCAACATTTTATTAACAATAGAAAGATTGCTGCCAATATTATCTTATGTGACGTGCTGTGTGTACATTCAGGCTCCAGTCTTAAGGTTGGAGAAATGTGTTCGCAGATACACTTCTTGGAATAAAGGCTTTTATTTTTTTAAATATAAAATAGTTATTGCTCTTGGCAACCAAATGTGGATAATGAGAAGTGACAGACAGCTCTGCTTGAATTCAAAATGGCTTCAATGCAGGCAATCAAGTATTTTAGACTTGAACACACCGAGCGAGTCCACAGTGATATACTTACAGTTTGCCAGACATTTCATAGCAGACAAGACCCAGTGAGGCAGATCATCTAAAAACAAAGCCATGGATGTCATAATTAGAGTGTATTTACATTTGAACCAGTCCCTGCCCTGCTAAAAATAGATTATACCCTGACCACAGTCACTCATGTAGCACTGCAAGCCAATAAAGTCCACCATGAACTATATAAATTTCTGGGAGGAAATTGGCACACCCGAAGCAAAGTCATGTAGAAAATATACATACAAAGTCCACATGAAAGTAAATTCGGGGGGGGGGTATGGGCACCAGTATTTATATAGCGCTCACAAGGTTTTACGCAGCACTTTACATAAGTGCACATTCACATCAGTCCCTGTCCTCAAGGAGATTACAATCTAAGGTCCGCATCTCACGTACATTCATATGGGGGCCAATTTAGACTGGATCCAATTAACCTTCCAGCATGTCTTTGGGGTGTGGGAGGAAACCGGAGTACCCGGGGAAAACCCACAAGCAAACTCCCTCGGATTTTAACTGGGTACGACCCCCTGTACTGCAAGGCAGAAGTGTCAACCACAACACCACTGTGTTGCAGGAGAGATGACCACCAAGTTACTGTGCTGCATCAGGTACACTGGATAAGATAAAATGGGACCAACCTGTCTTATCTTGTAGAAAGACCACTCCGTGTTTGCTTGTGTGGGTCATATTGTACATGATGTGAGCCGGATTTATCTGAGCTGGATTTAACACTTCATCCATTGATGGCAAGGCCAGGATTTTCTGCAGGCTGGTTAGATTAGACAAGGGGCATCAGATAAGCAAGGTACGCAGAAGTCAAAACAGCAGGCTACAATTGTTCAAAGTGATCTCGTCAGGCTCAAAAAACAAAAAACCTATTGGCAAGGAAAGCACCAACAGAAGACGTATTCTACTCCCTTCTCTGGCAGGCCACAACAACTTCTACCTTACAATGCTGCAGCCACTGGAAATGGAGGATGGAAGCACAGCACACAGCAATCAGACACTTGTGGAAGTGCCAAATGCTGAAAGTACTGGAGGCCACAACGCAGGAACAGAGGGAAGGAAGGAAACAAGGACCGCTGGGGAGGAGATTAGAAGACCTCTTTTAGGGAAGTGCCGTTATGGTTGTTTTAATCTATGACAGTCTCATTAAACACAAAAAAAAAAGAAGGAGGAAAAACCAGTACGCATGCACAAACAAATATACAAATATATACAATATATAGCAGGGCTTCCCTTAGAGGGAGGCAGGGTTTCCATCCTCACAATCTCCAAAAATTACAGTGCAAAAGTCTTGGGAGCAAACTATACGCTATGTAGAACATTAGAGAAGGGAAGTGTACAGGGGCTGCAAATTATTCATTTAGCTACAAAACTCTAAAAGATTTCCTTGGCTATGGAAGCGTCTTCAGAAGTCATGAGATCTACAAGACACACATTATTATAGGATAAGGAAAGTGATAATTTCCAGAGCTAGCATTTTTGCCAGGTCCATGGCACCCCTCATCCTCTGCCTACACATTGGACTATAGGTGGTACCTAACCACTCAAGCAAAAATTCCCCCACCAACCTATAGTGCAGGCACACCTAGCGCACGTCCGGTTTTAACTACTAGGTGCCCTGCGCCAACTCGAGATTTAAGATGTCAAAAAGTTTCCCTTTTGACATGTGCCGGCAACGGTCATAGTTCTTTGTAGGAACCAGCATCCAGTCCTGTGCTTCTACTCCTTAAAGTCGGCAAAAGCAAAAAGGGTGGAGAGAAAGAATTGGGCATGTGGCTAAGGAGCTCCACTAAAGACCCAGGTTGGTCATTAGGGCCCCAAAAGCAATGGAAAACCAAAATATTGTATTCTGTGTTGAAGATGGTCAACCTTCACCCAAGAGAGCCAACAGATGAACAGTCTGTAAGTGTGATGACATCAGCACAACATTTAGACAACAAGTTATTGAAACAGGAAGCTTACTAAGTCAAGGTGATGTTCCCCCAGATATCCTCAATGTCTTTCTGGGCAAGTTCTTTGGGACCACTTTCATCACCACAGTGATCATCTTCCATCATCATGTCTACCCGCTCATTCTCTTGTTCACCCTGGAATAACACAGAAATCAATGCAGGCCAAGCAAACCACCAAGAAGGGTCAGTCCAATTATTATTATTTTTTTAATATCGTAAATAACTCATTAATGTCCTTAAAAGACATCCCTCATATCTCTTAAAGCGGTGATCCCCAAACACTACGGATTCGGGATGATTCAAGTGCAGGACTACAAACCTCAGCAATGCATTAAACAGCAATGCAGAATACCACCTGCTATAGAGCAGCACAAATCACAGCAATACATTATACAGCAATGCAGAATACTAGCAGCTAGCAGCAGGGGTGCAGAGGGTCTCAGGACATGGTTGCCGACGGGCCACGGACCGGTACTGGTCTGCAGCCCAGAAGTTGGGGACCCCCATCTTAAAGCCCATCTCCGTGCAAGCAAAAACAAAAACCACACCTCTATCCTTGCAGTGGGACTAGATGCAAGTGCTAATTTTTGTCTTGGGACTGCAGAAAATCAGATTCACTTACCTGAACCCCACCCCAGTCATGCCACCATACCAGGGTAATGGGGGTGTACACAGTACAGCATATGCACAGTGAACACAGACACAATTTGCTAGGAGCAAAGGGGATTTTTTTGGCAGAAGAGACTTTTCAAACAATCTCTACCGCCTAGCAATTTATTTTTGTAGAGATTAGTTCAGTCTTAAAGTACAAATTTCTATTGCTATTTCAAATGCTGATGAAATCACTTACAATGGATGCTGCTCCTTGACATTTAAAAGTTTTAGTTTCCTACAGAATCAGCTGCTCCCCTGGGCACTGGACCCAATATCCTCTTTTAGGGTGGCTCCTTTCCTTTTCAGGGTCCTATGGAGCCACCCTTGTGTGCTAGCAAGCTGCGTTTCTCTACAAACACAGCAGGGCAAGTCACTCCCCTCCCCCTGCTCTCCTTTCTTCCAGCTAGTAGCTGGAGAGTGTTCTGTCCCTTGTGCTCTTTTACTAGACAGGAAGTTCAGGGAAGCGGAGCTGAGGGAGTTGGAGCTGTTCGGAAACATGACTGTGCTTGTGCCTAAATCTAGGGCAATGTATGTTTGTGCCTAAATCTAGGGCAATGTATGTTTGTGCCTAAATCTAGGGCAATGTATATTTTTATTTGATCTGGATTCTAAATACCAATACTAAATACCCAACCACACGATGTACAAATGGCCCCTCTCCCCTCCTTGCAGTCTCAGTCGCTCACTCACCTGGCTATCCACAGAGTCATGTCGTTTAGGCGTCTTCTTGGAGAAATGCGGCATTTTGAACATATTGTCCCTCTCTTTGAAGGCATTCTCCAAGCTGCTTCGCTTCCAGAGAGGCTGCCGGTTGGGAATGGTCTTTACAGGAGAAGTGGAAGGGAACCTACAGCACAAAAAAAAATGACAATAATGCCTCGGCCTGCATACAACTATTTTTCTTTAATAAGTACAAAACCTTGCATGGTTGGCAGGTGATACCTGTACAGAGCGTGGCTATCCTCCAGGTCCTCGGTGCCCCATCTCCCCTTCAGGTCCTCAATGACGTGGTTCTTCAAGAACTTCCTCAGAAGCTGGATTGTCTGCTGCCTGGTCACCTCAGCCCCGAAATTGCTGTTATTCCTGAGGAGCTGATGCAGCCAGTCTGTGGCCTCCGAGGCCGTGAAACAGTTCCCATAAGTCTTAAAGTGTTGTCTGTGCTTCTTCAAGGGCATGCCCGCCCGAAAGTATTTTGTTACTTCATTCCACTGGAAGACAAAGAATGGCCATTAGATTAGCCCAGCGCTCAGGTTACAAGGTAAATATTGGCTGAAGCCCATTTCACACATTGGAGACCTCCAGACGGACAATAATCACAGTGATGGGCAGTAATGGTGAGGGGGATGTGATGGACCTGGGTGAAGGATTGGTGGTAAACAGAGAAGTCTGGAGAAAAACCAAACAATAGATAGGGAACGAGACTCCCTACAGTGGATATTGTTCCCTGGAGAAACCCCCCTGCGTCAAGAGCAGTTCCCTATGTACATAAACACGCACACTTATTTAATAGAATGGTGAACATTTCTGCCACGATTGCTCTAGGGAACTGCGACCGAGGGCAATCTAACAGCCATGTGCAATTAACCCTTTGTACATGTATGTAATCCAACTGAAAGCCATGCAAAGCACAGCCCAACACAAGATAATCAGATGCTGAAAAGCAAAACACGTACACACAAAAGTCTTATGTTTTCTTTAGACAATTAAATAATGTGGTTTTCAGATTTCATGAGAAGTGATGGGGTAAAACTTTGTTATTTTGTGCCACACTTATACATACACAGCACTGCGTGTCACAGTCATTCATACACAGCACTGCGTGTCACAGTCATTCATACACAGCACTGCGTGTCACAGTCATTCATACACAGCACTGCGTGTCACAGTCATTCATACACAGCACTGCGTGTCACAGTCATTCATACACAGCACTGCGTGTCACAGTCATTCATACACAGCACTGCGTGTCACAGTCATTCATACACAGCACTGCGTGTCACAGTCATTCATACACAGCACTGCGTGTCACAGTCATTCATACACAGCACTGCGTGTCACAGTCATTCATACACAGCACTGCGTGTCACAGTCATTCATACACAGCACTGCGTGTCACAGTCATTCATACACAGCACTGCGTGTCACAGTCATTCATACACAGCACTGCGTGTCACAGTCATCATACACAGCACTGCGTGTCACAGTCATCATACACAGCACTGCGTGTCACAGTCATCATACACAGCACTGCGTGTCACAGTCATCATACACAGCACTGCGTGTCACAGTCATCATACACAGCACTGCGTGTCACAGTCATCATACACAGCACTGCGTGTCACAGTCATCATACACAGCACTGGGTGCCACAGTCATCATACACAGCACTGGGTTCCACATACATGCAAATAGGTGTCACAGTCATCATACATAGCACTGCGTGTCACAGTCATCATACATAGCACTGCATGTCACATACATACATACATAGCACAGGGTGTCAGAATCATGCATTCATATATAGGAACAGGTGTCACATACATACATGTAACTGGGTGTCAGTCATCATACATAACACTGGGCGTCAAAATCGTGCATTCATACATTAGGGATAGGTGTCACACACATACATAGCACAGTGTCACAAATCATACCACTGGGTGTCAAAGTCATAATACATACATAGCACTGTGTGTCACATGCATACACTATATATATATATATATATATATA
>NW_017307296.1:599935-602493 GCF_000935625.1 Nanorana parkeri
ATTAGTACTGGGTGTCACAGTCGTAAAGCCGCTCATGCATAACATTTACCAGCTTGGTGGCCCGGTACGGCCCCGGGGTAATGATGCGGCTCTCCATCTCCCGGTCTATGTGTGTCCCCCGGGCCGCCCGTGGCTCTTTAACCCGCTCAGAACACGTGACCCTCCGAACCCTCCGCTCAACCGTCCACCAAGAGTTTGAAAAGCGTGCCCAGAGAGAGCTGGGCGGCGATTGGCTGAGTAAGATGCACACGTGAGACTAGCCGCCAATCGGCGTTCAGAGACGCCCTGGGAACTGTGTGCTGGAGCTAGGCGGGGTGACGGGCGGAGGATGGAGGAAGGGGGCGTGACTGTGAGATGTACCCTGATCTGACCATGTGCTGCTGTCATTCTTCTCCTCTCTGCAGCTGGAAGTAGAGATGGGCTCCTCAAGGGAGCGCTCACTGAACAGTTCCGGATCTTTTAAATAGCTCATGGTTCACTAAACGGCTCTTTTTACTATAGGAGAGGAAATGAGACAGGGCTGTATTTTGAGGGAGGGAATGGTAATTATTTTAAAAGTAACGTGCGTAGATGCTGAGGTCGGCAAATTCGACTACGTCAGCGTTCTCGACAGAACACCGGTATCTGCGTTTAGTATCGGGGCATTTTCACAAGTATGAGTACTTGCTCAGTATTGGCGCTGGTGTATCCCTACTTAAAAATATAATGCATTGCTGGGACTTGTAGTCCTACATAGTTGGAGCTATTCTGCATTACACGCTCTTCTCTGCTGCTTTGCCTCTACTACATTTAATCCACACACTCCGCACAGAGCACAACAGACCAGAAGAACCGGCGCTCATTTTTACTGAGCCATGGCTAGTTCGTTCTTCTGAGGGAGCCGCTCAATAGAGCCGGATCGCTCATGAGCTACCCATCTCTAGCTGGAAGTCATAGACATTTCCTGTCTCCATCTCCAGCCTCCCACACCCTGAATGCTCCCTATACGGCTCAATAATTGCACATTTAGCTTTCCCGTGTTGTTTGTCTCCTAGTCTTCTTGAGTCTCAAATGATCTCTTACAATGGTGGTCATTGTAGTGCCCTCTTACATCAGTGGTAATTGTAGTGCCCTCTTACACCAGTGGTCATTGTAGTGCCCTCTTACACCAGTGGTCATTGTAGTGCCCTCTTACACCAGTGGTCATTGTAGTGCCCTCTTACACCAGTGGTCATTGTAGTGCCCTCTTACACCAGTGGTCATTGTAGTGCCCTCTTACACCAGTGGTCATTGTAGTACCCTCTTACACCAGTGGTCATTGTGGTGCCCTCTTACACCAGTGGTCATTGTAGTGCCCTCTTACACCAGTGGTCATTGTAGTACCCTCTTATACTGGTGGTCATTGTAGTGTCCTCTTACACCAGTGAAAGAAACAGGTCACCAGCACTCGTTTAGAATAAAGGTCACAATTTTACTGCCTTGAAGAAAGGACCCTGTGCGGCCCCGAAACGTCGGCTCTGTTGATTGTAGTGACACACGTGTCCATTAAAAAAGGACATATTTATTCTAAACGAGTGCTGGTGACCTGTTTCTTTTATTTCGTATTTTGCACGGTGCCATCTGTGATAGTCATTGCGAGCACCATCGTTCTTATTTGGCCAGGACTGCTGTAAGGTGTGCGGAGAGGACCCCCACCACCTGAAAACTCTTACACCAGTGGTGGACGGAGCTGCAGTGTGGAACAGGTGTGCGGGGGTATAGTGGTGGAATAGGTGTCAGTGTGGAACAGCTGTGTGGAGAGGCAGTGGTGGAATAGGTGTATGGGGGTGCAGTGTAGCCCCGAAACGTCGGCTCTGTTGATTGTAGTGACACACGTGTCCATTAAAAAAGGACATATTTATTCTAAACGAGTGCTGGTGACCTGTTTCTTTTATTTCGTATTTTGCACGGTGCCATCTGTGATAGTCATTGCGAGCACCATCGTTCTTATTTGGCCAGGACTGCTGTAAGGTGTGCGGAGAGGACCCCCACCACCTGAAAACTCTTACACCAGTGGTCATTGTAGTGCCCTCTTACACCAGTGGTCATTGTAGTGCCCTCTTACACCAGTGGTCATTGTGGTACCCTCTTACCATGGTGGTCATTGTGGTACCCTCTTACCATGGTGGTCATTGTAGTGCCCTCTTACACTGGTGATCATTGTAGTGCCCTCTTACACTGGTGATCATTGTAGTGCCCTCTTACACTGGTGATCATTGTAGTGCCCTCTTACACCAGTGGTCATTGTGGTACCCTCTTACACCAGTGGTCACTGTAGTGCCCTCTTACACCAGTGGTCATTGTGGTTCCCTCTTACACCAGTGGTCATTGTAGTGCCCTCTTACACCAGTGGTCATTGTAGTACCCTCTTATACTGGTGGTCATTGTGGTGCCCTCTTACACCAGTGGTCATTGTAGTGCCCTCTTACACCAGTGGTCATTGTAGTACCCTCTTATACTGGTGGTCATTGTAGTGCCCTCTTACACCAGTGGTCATTGTAGTGCCCTCTTACACCAGTGGTCATTGTGGTACCCTCTTA
>NW_017307296.1:602872-608938 GCF_000935625.1 Nanorana parkeri
GTGGTCATTGTAGTGCCCTCTTACACCAGTGGTCATTGTAGTGCCCTCTTACACCAGTGGTCATTGTAGTGCCCTCTTACACCAGTGGTCATTGTAGTGCCCTCTTACACCAGTGGTCATTGTAGTGCCCTCTTACACCAGTGGTCATTGTAGTGCCCTCTTACACCAGTGGTCATTGTAGTGCCCTCTTATACTGGTGGTCATTGTAGTGCCCTCTTACACCAGTGGTCATTGTGGTTTCC
This sequence comes from Nanorana parkeri, assembly GCF_000935625.1. Lineage (NCBI taxonomy): Eukaryota > Metazoa > Chordata > Amphibia > Anura > Dicroglossidae > Nanorana > Nanorana parkeri. The sequence continues at coordinate 603,115 of NW_017307296.1, forward strand.
TCTTACACCAGTGGTCATTGTAGTGCCCTCTTACACCAGTGGTCATTGTAGTACCCTCTTACACCGGTGGTCATTGTGGTGCCCTCTTACACCAGTGGTCATTGTAGTGCCCTCTTACACCAGTGGTCATTGTAGTACCCTCTTATACTGGTGGTCATTGTAGTGCCCTCTTACACCAGTGGTCATTGTAGTGCCCTCTTACACCAGTGGTCATTGTGGTACCCTCTTACACCAGTGGTCATTGAAGTGCACCCTTACACTGGTGGTCATTGTAGTGCCCCCTTACACTGGTGGTCATTGTAGTTCCCTCTTACCTTGGTGGTCATTGAAGTGCACCCTTACACTGGTGATCACTGTAGTGCCCCCTTACACCGGTGGTTAGAGAAGCCCTCTATTACATTAGTGGTTAGTGGAGAAGTGTCCTCTTAGATTGGTGTCTGTGAAGGAAAAGCCCAATTATATTGGTGGTCAGTGGAGAAGATGCACCGTAAATGCCACCGCGACGCACAACCATTTGTGCGTTCCTGCAAATGCAGAAGTGTGAAGGGTTCATAAATCTGGCCCCTTATTCAGCTGTTCTTACAGCATAATATCTGCAGTTAAGTGACGGGGTCAGGGGTGCCTTTATTTATGCCTCTTGGGGCATCTCCAGCTATTCTGCAAATCAAAAAATATCTTTTGATTCCTTCTGACCCTCAGCCTGTGGGAAGCACTGATGAATACAATCAGAAATTAGCACAAAATGACATTTCCCTGTGCACACAAACACTCCCGCAGACCAAACATTTGCACATGATGGGGTGCATGAAATAAATCCTCGCATGGCGTTGTAAAATGTCATTTCTGACTGTCGCCATGGGCAACCCTGCGTATTCCATTCCGGAGCGCTCTCCCTGTTATTAAACTCCCACACACACTGATCAGCAGTTAAAGGCATGACTGCCCGCGCAGCACAAGCAGCATTTGTTGTAAGTGCTAATGACAGTCAGCCCATTTGTCAGAAATGAGTCCTGATCTGCAAGACAGCTGCTGAGGGAGAGGAACCATGTAACCAATATGTTCCTTAAAAGACACGACATCCTCTCCAATGACCGGCTAATAGGGAAATAAATAGGAGGAAATCTGCTATTGAGTGATCCTGTCATGGAGGAACGTTGTGTCATGAGAATGATACGACTTAGTATATCAACGCACCGTATTATGATTGATTTGGTCACATTGCTGGTCGAAGGAGAGGCCGAATTCTCAGTGATGTCATTGGTCTCTGATAAATGGATAGGCTGCATTCTCAGTGATGTCACCGGTCTCTAGTGAATGGATAGGCTGCATTCTCAGTGATGTCACCGTTCTCTAGTGAATGGATAGGCTGCATTCTCAGTGATATCATCGCTCTCTAGTGAATGGATAGGCTGCATTCTCAGTGATGTCACCAGTCTTTAGTGAAAGGATAGACTGCATTCCCAGTGATGTCACCGGTCTCTAGTGAATGGATAGGCTGCATTCTCAGTGATGTCACCGGTCTCTAGTGAATGGACAGGCTCTAGCGAATGGACAGTGATATCATCGGTCTCTAGTGAATGGATAGGCTGCCGCCTCAGTGATGTCACCGCTCTCTGGTGAATGGATAGGCTGCATTCTCAGTGATGTCACCAGTCCAGGGTAAAGGAACAGGATGCAATACCAGCAACGTCACCAATCTCTAGTGAATGGATTGGTTGTATTTTCAAAGCTGTCACTGGTATCTAGTGAATGGATGAGCTGCCTAGCTACTGATGCCACTGTTGACATTCATCTAATTACCCACCAATCATTCTTTTTTATAAGTTTAGCAGTTTTCTATTTCCTTGCCTTGGTATGATTGCATTATGACATTTTACCACTAGGTGGCACTGTATGATTAATACTTCGTACACATTCACTTTTCGCTACCCATCTGTGTTTCCATGGATGTTTATTTCCCCCAGAATGTACTAGTCAAGCAATAACCATGAGTTAAATAAAATCAACAATTTCTTTAAACTGTTTTGCTTGTTGCGTGCTATTCCTGACAATATCTCTGGTATGCACATTAGTATTCCCTAGAACAATGGTGCTCAACTCTTGTCCTCAAGGCTCCCTAAGGCAATAGCTTTAACGAGCATTTTGTAAGCTTCAGCAGTGGTTAAGCAAGCTTCAGGAGGCTTCTGGGCTGAGCACTAAATGCTTGGTAAGTGCCTCTCGATGGGACTCTGTCTAAGCTAGCGTTTAGAGGCAGAGAGGTAACGCCTGTGTATACTCAGTCTAATGCTGACCATACAGTTGGCAATTTTAAAAACTTTTCAGTAATAAATAATAATTAAAAAAAATTATCTATATATAGTTGTGTATTAGCAGCATGGCGGTGGAATGGGATGCATTCTAGTTCTATTCTCTTGGGTCTTTTATTGCAAATATGAATAAACACAGATGTGCCTGTCAGAGTTAGCCTGCGTGGCCGGACTGCTGGACGGGCACCTGTGCATGCACGTGTGCATCGTCCTACACAGAGGATTGTGCGTGTGCTTCTGCGTGGGCGTGCGTGCGGAAGTGTGCACACGCCCGTTTCTAATGATGGCGCCAACAGGGCTATTTAAGGCTGAGACACCTTGACCTCCCTGCTGACTGATCTAATCTTCAGCTGTTCCCCTGATTCTGAGACCTGTAAACCGGTTTGATCATCTGCTACCGACCTGGCCTGTTTGACCTCTGCTCCTGCTCTGTGCTCCTTGACCTCGGCTTGTTCCTTGACCTCTCTCCTGTCTGCTCCCTTGGTACCTCGCTGCCTGCAAGTTACTGAGCCGGCCTGTCTCTGATTACGTCCTGTCTCCTGATTTTGTACCTCGCTGCCAGATTATTGCTGACCTGGCTTGTCTCTACTCTGTTCCCAAGATCCTGAATTACAAACTGCATCCTGCTAAGGGACCCCTGCAACCTGCACTCAGCTCTGACAGGAGTCGCAACCTACCGGCACTTGTGCCCCTCCTTGTCCTTACGCACCTGTTCCCACTACCCAGGGGTGTTTGGACTGGAGCAGCAAGAGAGGCCGCCCTCGTCATCTCAGGCTCCCCCTAAGATACGTGACAGTGCCCTTATCTGATAGTTGGGAAAACATGTTCTGTTAATGGGCCTGAAGGAGAAAAGTTTAGCAGTAGCACCCTGCCAAATAATATTACTGTCTTGCCTCAGTGTGTTCAAGGGAGACTGACGTAGGCTCCTAGAGGGCGGAGCTTGGACCAGGGAACACGCCCGCCTGTATTTCCTCAGGCTCAGATTTGGGACAATGTAGAACAGGGGTGCCCACAAGGTCGATCGCGATCTACCAGTCGATCGCGTAGATCGCCATGTCCTCTCATCCCCCCGCTTCTCTGGATCCCCGCTGCTCTCCCCAGCGGGGATCCGAGAAGAAGTGAAGGAACCGGCGGCGGGGGAGGGCGGAGGACGAAGCCGCTGTCACAGAACTAATGCAGAGTGGTGAGGAGAGAGAGAGAGAGACGCTCGGCCAGGAACAAATGAAACTGTGATTTGCTTAGCAGGGTTGCACATGATGAATCCTAAGATAAAAATAAATTTTATCACTTTAAAAGGAAGTTATAGTAATTTTACAATGTTTTGGTTGTATATGGGAATGTGATATTAAAGTCAAAAGGTTTTAAAGCTTTTTCAAATGCTGATGATCATTTAACCCCTTCGTGACTGACGACGTACAGTGTACGTCGCCAGCATCGGGGCTGTGTAAACAGACTCCCGGCGACTTTTGCCGCCGGGACTCTGTTTAAACTTACAGTGCCGACTGTCGGCTTTACAACACCGTCGCCGTCCTTGGTGTCCGCGGGGAGCTGGGGAGGAGGTCGACGAACTTCCGTTCATCGATCCCCTCCCCGTTCTATGGGACCGGGAGCGATGCAGATTGCATCACTTCCGGTCCCTGGGCTGTCAGTTCTGGGCTCCTGCAGCCCAGCTATAAGCTATTGAAGTGCGATCTGCACTTCAATAGCTTATTTCTAGTGTAAAGGTGATACTGAGGGTCTTTTGGACCCCGAGCATCACCTTAAAGAGGACCTGTCACCACCATCTGCTATTACATGGGGGGGCTTGCAAGCCCCCCCATGTGATAGCAGTCAAAGTAAAGTAAAAAAAACAAAAAAAACTGTTTTTAAAATTAAAATCAAAATAAATAAATCTAATAATTAAAAAAATGTAAAAGTCCCCCTTCCCCGCGAGCTTGCGCGTCGCCACGTAAACACGCGTCGGGTGCGCCTACGTATGAAAACGACGAACGCGCTACACATGTAAAAAAGAAATGAAAAAAAGGCCTCAGTCATGAAAGGGTTAAATAAAAAAAACAAAAAACAAATGGGCCAAATACTTAACTGAATCCACGGTCACATGAAATAATGGGTCCCGAGACTTCTCTCTTCTGAACTAAAGAGAAGGCGGATTCCTCTATGAGCAACATGTCCCTCCCAGGTGACATGGATGCTTCCTATTGGCTGTCTGTCCAACCTGTAAATTATAAAGGAAATGTATTGGTGTAAAAAAGAGACCTGTGAATGTAAACAATTATTAATTCTTCAATGGAGGTGTGTCCTTTGCCTCTTTGTGCTAAAAGGAGTCCCTGTTTGTCATGTCAGAAGGTTCGGTATGGCCTCTCATACTATGTTCCTCATGGGAGGAGACCAGTGCTGCCTACTCTGGCTGTCCTGCCCATTACAACCGCTGCCACTGATTGATACGAGGAGTCTGGGCGGTTACACAGACAATATTGCTGCTGTTCTTGGTTTCAAGTAAACTCTCCTCACAAGCCTGTGTGTTCCCATGTAATTGGATAGCTGCAAGGGCTGCTGGGACATATCATCATGAACAATGCAATGACATCTCTAGCTGGGGCTCTGGCTGGCAGTTGCACACACATGCCATCATATACAATGCAGGACCAGCAGCAATGCATTATATGTAAGGACGATGAGGGACCATCCACAACCTAAAGTGTCAGAGCTAGGAATAAGGCAATTACTGCAACTTATTCCTCTACCCCTAATGAGAATTTAACCCCTGCCGTCCAGGAGGGTAAGGGGCACTGCAAGGGTAGTTTTTGTATAATTCCCGCAGATCGGCTTTAATTCAATGCCTTATGCACATAAGCCGAGCCCGGAGTTCACCTTTAAGTGCCAACATTCCTGTTCATTCGCATGCATTCTGTGTCACTCGTAAGCCGCAGCCATCTTTCCTCCACAGGATAGACAGCTCCATCCATTTTTTTCGGGCAGCGTTCCATCCTTCCAGCATCTCGCCGAATGCAGACGCAGCCAGTACAAATCTGATTCACGGGTCCACAAGTCTCTGCAATCGCCATGTTGCCTCTAATCATCTTAACACAGAATAATAATGTTAATGGGCCCTGGGATGTTTCTGTGCCCTCTATGGTGCCTATTTTGCCACTTTCCCCCCCTATATGTGCTTCTCTCCCGCTCCCCACTGCTCGATTTTGGATCAATTCCCGTCTCTCCCCAAATGCTTTCACTGCGATTTCATTAGCTCGCTTGGCTCAAGCTGCCGCACAGTTGCAGTTGGCAAACAGATATATCAAGCTATAAATAATCCGTCCCGGTGGTCCAACATCCCGGCGTGCCACTCATGTCACAGCTAAAGAGTACCTGTCACTTATACACAGTGTTGGATGAATTCCTTACAGAATGGGGTCCCCGCCTTAAAATCTATACCAGATCCCTATCTTGGATAAAGGTCTGGTTTGGATTTTGGAGGGGCCACACAAAAATAATAAATAATAATATATAAATGTGTGTGT
>NW_017307296.1:608982-621759 GCF_000935625.1 Nanorana parkeri
TATATATATACACACCAGCAAGTAATGATAACGTTACATTGTTCTAGACTACCTATCCTATCATGCATTGCTTCCAGGAAGCAATGATAACGTTACATTGTTCTAGACTACCTATCCCATCATGCATTGCTTCCAGCAAGCAATGATAATGTTACATTGTTAAGATGTTGAGTTCACTTAGCTCTGGGCTGAGTGAAATTGTGTCAGTGCACTTACTTGAAAAAAAATCCCTTTTATGTAGTGAGTGCTGCCTTCCGTCTGCCCATCACTTCCACCAACATCCTGGACTCCCAGTGTGCTTTGCGTCTCTTTCTCTGATGCTTGATGTGATGCAATCTTGATTTCTCAAGACTAAGGGCCGGTGCACATCTAGGCGACACCTCACCGCGCAGTCACGGTGCCACCCATCACAGACGGTGTGTTCCATTATTTTCTAATGGCACCCCAGTCGCGCTGGGCGGATCGCGCGGTTTTCCGGCCACGATTCCGCCCGCGCTTACAAACACTAAAACAGCCGCATGTCGTGTATCGCAAAAAAAGGTACATGTACCTTTTTTCTGCGATTGATGCGCGGATGTCACCCCGGAACTGCATGTCCTGGGCATCGAGAGATAGGAATTCCACACTGCCCATCTACTCACTGCTGCCCCAAGGCCGGGCCTTGTTTGGCCTTGTGGGAAATCCGGCCCTGGGCGTGACTCAAGAGGCAGAAGCATGATGGGATTTGCAGTTTCACCACAGCTGGAATGCCCAGATTGCCTTACCCTGATGTATTATGTAGAGCAGGGGGGGGGCCAACTCCGGCTCTCCAGCTGCTGTGGAACTACATGTCCCATGACGCATTGCAGGACTGACAGCCACAGATGTAGTTCTGTAGGTGAAGGATTTGTAATTAAAGCACAGCTGGAGGGCCGGAGTTGCCCACCCCTGGTGTAGAGTGTCGATTCTAAAGGGACCATTTCTTGTAAGGAAGAAAGGGACAGCCTTGTGTTCACTGGTGCCCTCTACGGGCAGCAGGGAATAGATGAACGGCACTGCTCAGTGGCTCAGGGGTTAGCACTTACCAGGGGTAAGCAACCTTCCAGCTGTGCTTTAACTACAAATCCCACCATGCTTCTGGCTCTGGGAGCCATGCCTGTGGCTGTCAGTCTTGAAATGCCTCATGGGACTTGTAGTTCCACAACAGCTTTAGTGCAGAGGTTGCTTAACCCTGACTTATGACTTGCAGTGCTGGGGTCTTTGATTCAAATCCCAGCCAGGACACTATCTGCATGGAGCTTGCATGTTCTCCCTATGCCTGTGTGGGTTTCATTCCAATGGCATGCTGCTAGGCTAACTGGCTTCTGCTGAATTGACCCTGGTATGTGTGTAGAATATGACTATGCACCAGTGTCATTACATTCTGCAAGCCTGTGCAAATGGGGGAGTGATGGGGAAAGACCCAACCTGAAAAAATGTGCAAAGTAAATTCTATGGAAAAAGGCTCTCAAGCCTATCAGAGGTGGTGCAGAAAGTCGGATACAACTGGATAACACACGCATGCCATGTGCCAATTCAAAGTGATAGATAGATAGATAGATAGATAGATAGATAGATAGATAGATAGATAGATAGATAGATAGATAGATAGATAGATAGATCAATAGATATTAGAGAGATCAATAGATAGATAGATATTCGGGAGATCGATAGATAGATAGATAGCAGACAAAATCAAACACCGCGCCAGCAGATTTTGGTTCAAGAGAGTATTAATCAATGATGTTCAGGAGTGCAGGGCGATAACGGGGCGGCTCTCACCAGGTTCAGAACAACCTCAGCACTGCAAGACAAGACACAGAGAGCGCCTCCATCGTATAAAAACTTTTTAAGAAACGAATAAAAAATGGTATAAAGGTACTCACAAAGGACGAATAAAAACAGGCATAAAAGGGTCAGAACGAAAGGTGCATATCCACAGGCTGTTCGTCTTCCCTGGTAGTGAAGTGGTTTACACGTTTCAGAGGTCACGCCTCCTTCCTCAGAACCAATTGCAGATAGATAGATATTAGAGAGACCGATAGATAGATAGATAGATAGATAGATAGATAGATAGATAGATAGATAGATAGATAGATAGATCAATAGATATTAGAGAGATCGATAGATCGATAGATATTAGAGAGATAGATAGATAGATAGATATTAGAGAGATCGATCGATAGATAGATAGATAGATAGATATTAGAGAGATAGATAGATAGATAGATAGATAGATAGAATTTTAAAAATATGTATGTTATTATTCAATCAGGTAAATATATATGTAATATATAAAATAATAATTCATATATACAACTTTCTAGGTTTCTGTTGCTCAAACAGCAGTGCAGCTGTAAAAGTCCAGGGGAGATCAGATTACACACACAAACCACTGAATGACTCAGGGGAGGGGCACCCTATCTCCCAGCTCCCCATAGTACTATATGAGCATTTAATGTATTTTAGGCATTTACCTGTAACATCCTCCCGTGCGTGGACATTCAAATGCCCAGAGACTTCTGCGGGGTGCCGCCGTCCACAGAGATTTGCGGGGCCGAATGGCTCTGCGTTTTGTTTATCAATAGACCACTAGGTTTTTTTGGGTCCACCCAGTGGACAAAGTAAGAGGGGAAAAACTTGCAATGGGGAAGTAAAGTTTCTCTTTCATTTACCCTGTTTACCCGAAAAGAAGACCTACCCCGAAAAGAAGACCAACCCCGAAAATAAGACCTAGTTGTGACTATTCCCAGGGCTGGTGGTGGCATCAGGGGGAACTTGAAGAGCCGCGGGAGAGAATCAGCAGTGCCAACGAAGCCAGCGGTAGAGGAAGCGAGGCGGCACCGGAGGGAGCAGAGCCGCATAAGCCGATGCCTCCTCTATAGCGCCGGCTCCTGTCACAGGCGGAGTGATACCAAATGCACTCCACCTGTGAGGAATCAATAGTGAAAACGCGCTTCGCTCATTCTGGCCAGCGATTGGTTAGCAAATAGCTCTTGGAAAGGTACGGCACCCCTGATTGCCCTGATCACCATATTTTTGTACATGAATACATGTAGACTTTTCTGTGGATTGAAGTGTGGATTGTTGTACATTAAAAAAAAAAAATAAGACCGACCCCCAAAATAAGACCTAGTGTGTTTTTTTGAGCCAAAAAAAATATAAGACAGTGTCTTATTTTCGGGGAAACATGGTACAATGTAACAATTATACAAATGCAAAATACAAAGAGGGGAATTTATCAGAACTGGAGCAGACAGAATCTGGAGCAGCTGTGCATGGCAACCAAACAGCTTCTCTCTTTGGTTTGTTCAATTAAGATTTGAAAATGAAAGAGAGAAGCTGATTGGTTGCCATGCACAGCTGCTCCAGATTTTGTCTGCTCCAGTTTTGATAAATTCCCCCCAAAGTGTAGCAATTCCATACAGTATGTCATTATTATATTATTAATAGGGATGCACCGATACCGGTACCGATATTTTTTTCCCGGTACTCACTGATACCGAATACCGAGTACCGGAAGTCCCATTCAGGAAGCCAAGCGGCATGTAAAGACTCGCCACCTGGCTTCCCAATTAGCAAGGAAGCTGTCCCATGCTTCTCGTCACTAGGTGACGAGAAAGCATGAAGCCGGCTTCCCGGCCAATCAGAAAGCCAAGCGCTGCGTCATTACACGACGACTGGCTTCCTGATTGGCCAGCTTCCCGACCAATCAGGAAGCGGGGCAGCGCGTCATTACATGCTGCCCGGCTTCCTGATACAGGAAGTATGGGACTAGGCAGCGGAGCATTACTAGTATCGGTATTGGTACATCCCTAATTTTTACTATTATATATGTCATTTAATGAAAGTGCAGTTTTCCTTTAAATGAATGAAAAGTGACTTTTGGGATGACCTGTTAAAGCCGATATGACATTTTGTTGATTGTGTTTAGCGCAGGCTTGTGTGCGTACCGATTGTGTACTTTATATTAATTTTTAATGAAAGCCTTAATCAATGTGGAGACAGAGATGGACACGTGAGCGTCTGATTGTGGATGGTATATTTGGATGAAGGCAGATAAGCAGGATACTCCCCGTCAAGGGTCTAGATATGAAAAATTAATGGGTTCCCTTTAATCGGAACGCCGAGCGCCGGCCTCGTTGCGCATTTTTTTTAATGAAGTGTTACGCCATCTCCAGTTTATCGGTTACATGTTTACTCCGGGTCCCAGGGCTTCCTATTCCGCAGCCATTCAGGGAAAACACACCGTTTTCAGATTTATTAGAATTCATTAGGACGCAAGGTTTAATTCCATGCTTGTGTGCAGTTATCTGTCATCCGTTCATGCAATTAAATAAGAAAGTATGTGTGTTTCCATGGAACCCGGAGCTTTGTGCAGGAAGAGGCAGCCCACACAGGGCCCCTGCAAAACCATGAAATATTAATTCACTACAACTGTACATTTGATATTCCCAAGTAACAATAATCTAAACACTTATCGCAGCGTCTCAGGCAAACAGCGGGTGCAGCAAAACATGCTGAATCCTCTTCCATCACCCCTCCTCCTCCCCCCTTTCCTCAACCGCCCCCCTTTTATATGTTTCCGTTTTGTTTCCAGAAATGTGCCTTAAAGCAAACCTGTCATCTGGTCATGAAAAGCAGAATAACCCCCCTACTGCATACGAGGCACCCTACATCAATACAGTATTATCGACTGTAGGTGTTTATAAAGGGCCATCAGTTTATGTATGTAGCGCTTTACATAGTGCACATTCACCTCCGTTCCTGCCCTCAAGGAGCTTACAATCTAAGGTCCCTATTTTATGAGGAGTTTACAATCTAAGGTCCCTATCTCACAAAGAGTTTATAATCTAAGGTCCCTATTTCACAAGGAGCTTACAATCTACTGTAAGGTCCCTATCTCACAAGGAGCTTACAATCTACTGTAAGGTCCCTATCTAGCAAGGAGTTTACAGTCCAAGGTCCCTATCTTAAAAGGAGCTTACAATCTAAGGTCCTATCTCACAAAGAGTTTACAATGAGGTCCCTATCTCACAAGGAACTTACAATCTAAGGTCCCTATCTCACAAGAATTTTACTACCTAAGGTCCCTATTTTATGAGGAGCTTACAATTTTAGGTCCCAATCTCACAAAGAAATTATAATCTAAGGTCCCTATCTCACAAGGATTTTACAATCTACTGTGAGGCTCCTATCTAGCAGGAAGCTTACAGTTCAAGGTCCCTAACTCACAAGGAGCTTACAATCTAAGGTCCCTATCTCACAAATAGTTTACAATAAGGTCCCTATCTCACAAGGAATTTACAATCTGAGGTCCCTATCTCACAAGGAGTTTACAATCTGAGTTCCCTGTCTCACAAGGAGTTTACAATCTAAAGTCCCTATCTCACAAGCAGTTTACAATCTGAGGTCCCTATTTTACAAGGAGTTTACAATCTAAGGTCCCTATCTCACAAGGAGTTTACAATCTAAGGTCCCTATCTCACAAGGAGTTACAATCTAAGGTCCCTATATCACAAGGAGTTTACAATCTAAGGTCCCTATATCACAAGTAGTTTACAATCTACTGTAAGGTCCCTATCTAGCAAGGAGTTTACAGTCCAAGGTCCCTATCTTAAAAGGAGCTTACAATCTAAGGTCCTATCTCACAAAGAGTTTACAATGAGGTCCCTATCTCACAAGGAACTTACAATCTAAGGTCCCTATCTCACAAGAATTTTACTACCTAAGGTCCCTATTTTATGAGGAGCTTACAATTTTAGGTCCCAATCTCACAAAGAAATTATAATCTAAGGTCCCTATCTCACAAGGATTTTACAATCTACTGTGAGGCTCCTATCTAGCAGGAAGCTTACAGTTCAAGGTCCCTAACTCACAAGGAGCTTACAATCTAAGGTCCCTATCTCACAAATAGTTTACAATAAGGTCCCTATCTCACAAGGAATTTACAATCTGAGGTCCCTATCTCACAAGGAGTTTACAATCTGAGTTCCCTGTCTCACAAGGAGTTTACAATCTAAAGTCCCTATCTCACAAGCAGTTTACAATCTGAGGTCCCTATTTTACAAGGAGTTTACAATCTAAGGTCCCTATCTCACAAGGAGTTTACAATCTAAGGTCCCTATATCACAAGGAGTTTACAATCTACTGTAAGGTCCCTATCTAGCAAGGAGTTTACAATCTAAGGTCCCTATCTCACAAGGAGTTTACAATCTAAGGTCCCTATCTCACAAGGAGTTTACAATCTACTGTAAGGTCCCTATCTAGCAAGGAGTTTACAATCTAAGGTCCCTATCTCACAAGGAGTTTACAATCTAAGGTCCCTATCTCACAAGGAGTTTACAATCTAAGGTCCCTATCTCAAAAGTAGTTTACAATAAGGTCCCTATCTCACAAGGAGTTTACAATCTAAGGTCCCTATATCACAAGGAGTTTACAATCTAAGGTCCCTATCTCACAAGGAGTTTACAATCTAAGGTCCCTATATCACAAGGAGTTTACAATCTAAGGTCCCTATCTCACAAGTAGTTTACAATCTAAGGTCCCTATCTCACAAGTAGTTTACAATCTAAGGTCCCTATCTCACAAGTAGTTTACAATCTAAGGTCCCTATCTCACAAGGAGTTACAATCTAAGGTCCCTATCTCACAAGTAGTTTACAATCTAAGATCCCTATCTCACAAGGAGTTTACAATCTAAGGTCCCTATCTCACAAGGAGTTTACAATCTGAGGTCCTTATCTAACAAGGAATTTTCAGTCCAAGGTCCCTACATTAAAGGAGTTGACAGTCTAAAGTCCCCATCTCAGAAAGAGTTTACAATAATGTCCTTATCTCACAAGGAGCTTACAAGCTAAAGTCCCTATATAACAAGGAGCTTACAGTCTAAGATTCCTATCTCACAATGATCTTACAATCTACTGTAAGGTCCCTATCTATCAAGTAGCTATCTAGCAATTAGGTAGAATTTTACTACCTAAGGTCCCTATTTTATGAGGAGTTTACAATCTTAGGTCCCAATCTCACAAAGAGATTATAATCTAAGGTCCCTATCTCACGAGGATCTTTCAATCTACTGTAAAGTCCCTATCTAACAAGGAGCTTACAGTCCAAGGTCCCTAACTCACAAGCAACTTACAACCTAAGGTCCCTATCTTGCAAGGAATTTACAATCTACAGTAAGGTCCCTATCTAACTAGGAATGTACAATCCAAGGTCCCTAACTCACAAAGAGTTTACAGTTTAATGTCCATGTTTTACAAGGAGTTTATAATCTAAGGTCCCTATCTCATGAGCATACACACACTAGGGCAAAATTTAGACAAGAGCCAATTATCCCAGCAGCATGTCTTTCGGGTGAGGGAGGAAACTGGAATACTCAAAGGAAATGCACCCAAGCACAGGGAGAACATGCAAACTCCATGCACATAGTGTCCTAGATGGGATTGGAACTGAGGTCGGGAGTGCTAACCAGTAAGCTGTGTGCTGCCAGAGCTTTAAATGCTGGAGGTGTTAGATGAGATTCCCAGTCATGTGATCACTGTGATTGAGCAGTGAACGCATTGTGCAGCCAATCACCAGGCATGAGCGCTGTCGCATCAAAGGCATGCTTATCACCATGCAAATACTGGAAATGGGCCTGATATGCAGCATTGGGGCAATGGGGAGGGGGGTTGTTTGCTTTCAATTCTTGGCTCACAATTGTAAAATATTGATTAGGAAGATTCCATATTGAAGATATACCACCCAGATCCAAGTTCTGCAGGGCACAGGGAGACACACACGCTACTGCTGCTGCTCCTGCAAGCTCCCTGGCTGGTTCCTCACTTCTCACAGAGAAAATCCCATTAATTCCCATTGATATACAGCCACTCTAAAGAAAAAAAACTGCTCGCACACCCCTAAGGCCGGCACTGAGTATAGTTATCCTTTTATGTCCTGCAGTGCCATTGTAAGAGGACTGCAGCAGTGCCTCACCGTGCAAGTTCTGCATGCAGCTGGCAATAAAGCTGATTTGAGGTTATTCCCCAACTGGGAAGCATTCCATGCATTATTAATACATGAAGCATTTCCCGCTTTGATGAATCAAGTAATATTATCACACGAGACAATACTGCTCCATATTAGCATGTAGTATCAGATCGATGGATCAGGACCATCGTATGTAATGTCATGTCACGTCTGGATTCTGGCAAGGTGACACCGCCAAGGGCCATCTAGCCCTTTCCACTAACGATCACACCATGGGAATACTCTGCCATGTCCTATGTGGCAAAAGTTCAGACAATGTAAGGGAATGCTAGAAATAGTGCAGCTCCCATCAATAAATAATGACTCGTGTTTATTCTTACAGTATATACATTATTTATACTTATTTACATAACGAGATGTTTGCTAGAACAATAAGCATATCTCGGAGGTAGGAAGGGCACCTCTACTCTACAGCAAAAGAGAGAAGGACTGGAATCAACCAAATGTTTGCTTAAAGGGTATCCGTGGTTAAAAACGAAAAACAAATCTGTATTTTTAGGCTGAATTTCCATATGTTCTATCCCGCTCCTAATAACCACATCCGTCTAGAAGTTTGTAAACTTACTTACTGAAGATGCCCATAGGATGGACTTCCTCAATGCACTTGGGGCTGGATTTACTCTCTCTGCTGCCCCAAGGCCAGGTTCCTCGATGCAAACCCCCCCTCCCCACCAACGCCCCAGGGGGGCGGCAGGGTTGGTTTTTTTTTTTTTTTAATGTTATCTTTATTTTGTTTTACTTTTTTAACTTTTTATTTATCTTAATATCTTTTAATTTTTAATATTTTATAATTAACAAGCCGAGATCACTTGTGCAAAACGAGCTGCAGCTTCCCCACTGTACATTTAGCCCTGCTGCTTGCCCAAAGCAGGGCTAAATGTAGAAAAAACTACCTGCTCGGCACCCGGAACTGCATGTCCCGGACGTCGGGCGATAGGAATTCCACACCCCTGCTGCCCATCTACTCCCTGCTGCCCCAGGGCCGGGCCTTGGTGGCCTTGTGGGAAATACGGCCCTGAATGCACTGACACTATTGCACTCAGCCCAGAGCTACCTTCTGAACTACAACTCACTGTCTGAACAATGTAACATTATCACTGCTTGCTGGAAGCATTGCCTGATGGGATATTTAATCTTGAGAAATCAAGATTGCATCACATTAAGCAGCAGGGAAAGAGATGCAAAGCACACAAAACTGCTTTGACCAATAGCAATAGCAGACCACGTGGCTGCTATGGGGCCTGAGGGTGGAAGGGGCCCCATTAAGCATTGCAGAAGTTACTGTTGATCCTCTACCCCCTATGACATTTCCAATCCATAAGGCCCGGTTCACACCTGGGCGTTTTGTAGCGCGTTCGAACGCTCTGCAAAATGCTCAAACACCGAAATCCCATTATTTCCTATGGGTATGGTTCACACCTGGGCGTATTACAGGCCGTATGAACGCGCTACAAAACGTCCTACGGCCAAAGAAGTACAGGAGCTTCTTTGGGGCGTTTTTGTCATGCGTTTCCATTAGGATACAGCCAAGTAGCCCTCGGAAACACGCGTCACGAAACGCGCGGCAAACACGCATATTCGATATGCCTAGGTGTGAACCCAGCCTAAGGCGAATATTGGATACGCCTAGGTGTAATGGCTGGCATCAGGAGGAGGAGGCTCTGCAGCTACCTGTACTTGATTTAGATTTTAAGGGGTTGCTGGGGTGACCCTACCAACATTTTGCTATGGGGCCTCATGATTTGTAGTTACGCCCCTGATCATAGTTACGGTGACAATAAAGTTAGGGAAAAAGAAAGGTTTCCCGTCACATACAGCTTAAAGTTTTATTGACAAAATAGGATTTTTTCAAATGTCACGTATTCTGCTTGTAGTATAGGAAACATTACATGACAACTCTTCTGTGAGATCACTGCGGAGGAGCTGAATTCGGAATGACAGAACTACAGCATGTTAAGCCGATCTATTATCCTTTTTTTCTCAACAGTCCTGTAGAATGTAAAACAATTAATTATCAGATAAAGGTGTACACATGCAGTATTCACAGAGCAGTAGCATTGTACAGCAGGTTAATCAGGTACAATGAATAATGTATCAACAAGCAAGCTGATCTGTGAATCTCCCCACCCGTCAAATCTCTGAAGTGAACTTCAAACATGTTATTTTTCCTGATTTATGTATGAAATTGCGACTGCCTGCAGATCCTGTGCGACACGCTTCTGATGTTACTAGGTGCACACTAAATATATTCTCTTTTTAGGAACTTCATCTTGGGTCTTTGTAATGGTTTTGAATCCATTTTATTTATAGGTTGTTAAGCTTTTCAATTTTATACATGGTGCACTCATGCAACTGGTTTTAAAGGGCACTCTGGATTTTGAAAAGAGATGGTACGGCAGTTTCCTCTCTCTTTGTGACCGGCTGTCTCATTGAAACTCCACATGGAGTCATACATAGCAAGGAGTGGGGGCATAGCTCATTGCTTCATCTTGGATCTTTGTAATGGATTTGGATCCTTTATACAGTATTTACAGGTTAAGTATTTAAATGTTATACACGATGCACTCATTGCACTGGTTTTAAAGTGCACTCAGGATTTTGTAACGAGAGGGTGCAGCAGTTTCCTCTCCCTTTGGGACTGTCTCATTGAAACTCTACGTGGAGTCATATGTAGCAAGGAGGAAGGACATAGCTCATGGCTTCATCTTGCGTCTTTGTAATGGATTTGTTAAGCTTATAAAGTTTATAGATGGTGCACACATGGCACTGGTTTTAAAGGGCACTCTATATTTTGCAAAGAGAGAGTACGGCAGTTGCCGCTCCCTTTCTGACCAGCTGTCTCATTGAAAATCCACATGGAGTCATACATAGCAAGGAGTGGGGACATAGCACACAGCTTCATCTTGGCCCTTTGTAATGGATTTGGATCCATTTTATTTACAGGTTGTTATGTTTTTAAATTGTATACACAATGTACTCATTGCACTGCTTTTAAGCACACCTGTGATTTTGTAAAGAGAGGGTTCAGCAGTTGCCTCTCCCTTTGGGACTGCCTCATTGTAACTCTACATGGAGTCGTACATAGCAAGGAGGAAGGACATAGCTCATGGCTTCATCTTGGGTCTTTGTAATGGATTTGTCAAGCTTATAAAGTTTATAGATGGTGCACTCATGGCACTAGGTTTAAGGGGCACTCTGGATTTTATACAGGGTAAAGCAGTTGCCTCTCCCTTTGTGACTGGCTGTCTTGTTGAAACTTCACACGCATAACAAAGGGTGAGGGGCAGAGTTCATTTTTTATTCAGCTGTATGTGTGATTTGAACAGCCTGATAAACAAGTGAAAGAGAAGTTAGAGCTCCACCTTTTGGATCACATATGCACTGAATGAATGCAACAGAAGGGAGATGCTTGCACTGTAGCTCCTCAGGTGCAGCTTCCTCTCCAGCAAGGATAATGGTGAGCAGCACAGGAGTGATGTCACCAAATCTCACTCCAAATCTAGTGAGACTAGCAGTCAATGGCTGCAGTGCCTTAGATTTCACATTGCAGGTGTACAGATATGAGGTGGCAGACAGGAGTGCTAGGGCACAGGGAGTGCACTGCTATTTGTCTGCAGGAATTCAAGACCAGCTAGATTTTACTGATTATGCACAATGAACAATTCTAGAGGTTTCCCGTTAAATAGCAAATATGTGGAATGTTTGAGTTCTCATCCACTTTGATAAAGAAAAATAATTACCATGCGCCTTACTGATGATTAATTTATATTACTAAGTGCTCATATGTTAATTTTATAATAACAGTTTTGCTTGCTAGAATGACCTCACTGAAAGATGTTTTTAGGACAATTTGTTGTTCTCTGTATTCTCGGAGTGGAGGCATTTGGGAGTTTGGAGGTCAGGCAAGCTGTCAAGGTGTTCTAAGGTAGCAGAAAGCAATGTCTATTGTAATGAATAATGAAATGCTACAAATTCTTAAAGTGACACTAATCTCAGGGGTTAAATCTTAAAAATGCATTCAAGTACCATAACCAATAACCACAATGTATCTTATTTGTGTATCACTCGGCTGTAGATCCTCAAATCATCTCTGAATTGGTGCTGACACTGTCCTTCCTTCTGGAGGGGGGCTACCTTTGTTCCCCATGGTTCCTGTGTGTGTTGTAAAGTAGTCACCGCCCCAAGCTCGCTCCTGTGATGGACTACAATCTCAATACAAATTAGTAAACTAAACATGAGATTGTTGTCCATCATAGATCGGTGACTACTTTACAAAACACACACAGGGACCATGGGGAACAAAAGTAGCCCCCCTCCAGAAGGAAGGACAGTGTCAGGGCTGCGGAAATTAACGATTAATCCCTTGATTAATCGTTAATTATTTTGATTGATCAAAATTATTTTGATCGATCAAAGTTCTTTGGCTCCGTACTCACCTCTCCGCCGGCTTCCGGGTCTTCCATCGACGTCACCGGACTCCCCCCCCCTTCCACAAGTGGCTCTGTTGGCTAACGAAGGGAAGGGGGGAGGAGTCCGGTGATGTCGATGTCCGTGACGTCACTGGACTCCTCCCCCTTCCCTTCGTCACCTGATGGAGCTGCTTGGGCCGGTGAGTACACATCCTAACTCTCCCGGCCGCCCGGGAGAGACACACTTTTTACCGGAAAGGTTTAATCTGCTCAATCGAGCAGATTAAACCTTTCCCTGGGATCGTTTTTTTTTTTTT
>NW_017307296.1:621838-630760 GCF_000935625.1 Nanorana parkeri
AAAAAAAAAAAGTCTGCAGATAGCAAAGAAGCTATTGCTTCCTGTGCTATCTGCCATCATTTCAGGGGGGTGCTCTCTCCCAGCCCCCCCTAACCCCCCCTATGCGGATGGGGGGGAGAGGGCACCTCCCTGAAATGAGAGGGACACCTCCCTGAAATTGCTTATTTCAGGTTGGGATCCCTGGCATTGACCTATACACATACAGCACAGCAATGAAGTAATAAAATAAACTAGGATCACACTAATCCAGCACGTTATTATTCTGAGTTGCCCCACTCAAGCGGCGGCCATATTGAGTGGGGCACGTGAGATTAATAACGTGCTGGATTAGTGAGATCCTAGTTCATTTTATTACTTTATTGCTGTGCTGTATGTGTATAGGCCAATGTAGTTGGATGTGTATGTGCGTTATAATTAATCGAAATTAATCGATTAATCGATTAAAAAAAATTTCGATTAATCGAACAGGAATTTTTTTATCATTACCAGCCCTAATTTTTATTAATAGAAAAGGTGCTTGAATGCATTTTTAAGATTTAAAAGAGAACTATGGGATAACTTTTTTATCCCATAGTTCTCTTAAGAGTCACGAGGAGACATATACTAGCGCCCTCCCATAACCCAAAGCTCAGTATATATATGAGAGTGCCGCAGCCAGGGCGAAGCCCGACAATACTGTCAAGATCCACCCAGCTGTGTGAGTGACAGCTGGCTCTGCCTATCTAGAGGCAGAGCCAGCTGTGCCCGCCCCCTTCTCTGTCCATTTCTCCACTCAGAGCTGCAGGATCGGAGAGGGGAGAGGGGAATCCCTGCGGGGAGCGGTGACTGACAGGGAGATTATTGGAAAGTGTGGGAGCGACGGTATGTGTTCGCTCACTTCCCGATCTATAGAGTCGACGTGTGACAGTCTCATTGTCACAGGTCGGCTCGAACTATGAGGAGGAGTGAAAATCACTCACCTCATAGTTCTCCTTTAACTCCGGAGTTTAATGTCACTTTAAGTATGCGATTTACTATGTAAAATGTTTATTCTATATGGCAGCTGCCCGGGACTGGAGCCTAAAAGTCTTGGGGTTGATCAGATGGTCAGATCCTGGAAAACGGCTGCTATTTCTGGGGATCTCCATGTGATCTCCATTACTCTAAAATCTCATTTTTACTTTGTAACTCTTTTCTTCTCTATAAAATTTCAAAACCCTCCGTGAACAGAGGTTGCTGCTTTCCTTATCAACTTTTAGTTCCAGTCTGGGAGTGTTGAATATATAAAAGGGATTACTGGAGCTTACTAAATAGC
The DNA here is from genome assembly GCF_000935625.1 of Nanorana parkeri. Lineage (NCBI taxonomy): Eukaryota > Metazoa > Chordata > Amphibia > Anura > Dicroglossidae > Nanorana > Nanorana parkeri. The sequence goes on from NW_017307296.1 coordinate 623,133, forward strand.
TTGTTTGCAGCTTTACCCAGCATTTCCAACATTTCCAGAATGGGGCTGAAAGGCAAAAATAGAGAACCACTTGAAGCTTGTAAAATGCTTTGTAAATGTGGACTAAATCTGATGCTCTAAGAATAGCATTTATGAGCTGAGATTAAAGGAGAACTATGAGGTGAGTGCTTTTCACTCACCTCATAGTTCTAGCCGACCTGTGACAATGAGACTGTCACAGGTCGGCTCAGTAGATCGGGAGGTGAGCGAACACATACCGGCGTTCACTCACCTCTCAATCCTGTCACGGCTCTCTGCCGTGACAGGGGAGGGGCTGGATTCCCCAGGATTACAGTAAGGCACACATTACAGTATAGGTTTATGTTAAAAAATCTGAGGGTTTAATGTCACTTTAAGGTCTCGACGTTTTTACCTTAATGCATTCTCTGCATTAGGGTAAAAACGGCCCAGCGCCTTTTTTCTACCCCAGTCCCCCCTCCCACACTTACCTGTCAGCTGCGCTCGTCCCTGCCGCCGGTCCGAAGCGATCCACCGTTCCCCGAACTTTCGGGTTGCGGGGGGGAGGATACTGATGGCAGAAAGAGCAGAAGGAGTGCACATCTCCATAGCGGCCTTAGTGCCACTTGTGCCCTTTACGTTTTATTGTGCATGACAGGTACCCTATCACCCCTGGGTCTATTTTTGTACATGTGGGGAGGCAGAGCCCACCTCCTTCCCATATCAGAACGCAGTTCCCTGGCGTCTTTATGTCTAAAAACATATATCTTGACCTGGAAAGGACTGAGTTTAGCGCCCGGCTGCCCAGGGAAAGGGCATTACACAGTCGCACATTTTCTTACACTGAAGTGCATCAAATTGGATTATTAAGAAGGGAAGTTCTGCTCGAGAGAACACGGGAAAAGTGCGCTTGTTTTACAGTGCATTATGTTTCCACACCACGTACAACTATTAATATGGCAGATGTGCCGCAGCTTAGAAATTTAATGGGGTCACAGACAAAGTTAGAAGACATTTCGTCAGTGGGACTGACTGTTCCGGGGTGCTTTTAATGCAAATTCAAATAAGCTGCTGAATTGGCTGTAATAAAAGATAAACAGCTGGAAGACCAGCGGATGTCAAGTTGTTTACGCTCCTTTTATGTGTTGTTGAAATATATATTTAATCATCCTGATACATTTCTGGCTTTGCCATTGCTCTGCTTTAATTTAAAGAGGGACATAAACCATAACAATTAAGGCCTGAAAAATAAATCTTTCGAACTTGTAAAAAAATGCAAGATATTAATGTAAAACGAGGAACAAAGGAAATTGCCAAATACAACCCATTTGCACATATACTGTATATACCTTCCGGGCAATGGTGGAGCAGGTGATATGGGTTCAAGTATCTTGCACCCTGACACATTGGGGGGAATTTATCATAGCAATTGCGAGTGTTTGAACTGCACAGAATATATCTGACGCACTTTGCACCAGATTTATGGTGCAAAGCCGGTAGCCGGCGCTACCCTACAGGCAGGTCAAGCAGCTGCTGGAGGGTGCCGGGGAAGGGGGGGGGGGGGGGGGGAAAGATGCAGACTGGGAGGGGGGCCCCTTTAAGATGGCTGTGGTGGCGGTGATCACACCTGTCAGTGCTCCCTCTCTCTCCTCCAAGCCGCTGCAGCTTCAGAGCGGCCAGGAGGAGAGAGAGGGAGTGCTGACAGGTGTGATCATTCAGAGCCATCTCCCTGAGCATGTAGTAAGCATGGGCATGACGGCTGGCTCCGCCCAGCTGTCAATTGTGGGGAGAAAGGCCGTTCGCCCCGCTTCAGCTGTCAATTCGGCTCACTCGGCTACCAGTTTAACTGAACCGAAGGGCTCCTGCAGCCGAAGCTAGCCGAAGGATCAGCCAAAGCTATGGCTGGATCCTTTGGCTCCTTCGCGAATAACCCTGTAAATTCGGTCATTCGGACACAAATTAAGCAGGCATGGTCCACTGTTGTCAACTTCAGGATACCCGTCCTGAGAAATGCCATGCAGCCATCACTGGAGGGCATGTCAACAAGAAGTGGGTGCAAATAGGCTGCAGGAAATCAGAAACGCAGAGATGCTAGAGAAGGATGAAAAAAATGCTGAAAACTAGTTTTTAAAATTTTTTATTCATTACTTAATTTTATTGATACACAATGCTTTAGCAAACTAAATAACATTCAGTTAGGGTTCACCTCTGCTTTTAATAAGAAAAAAGCCCCCCAGTTTTGGACAAAATATCTATTTCTCTTTCTCTTGTTTTTACTTGCTTGTAGGATAATGGCAGTCAGATTGGCGACATGTGGAAACTTGAATCCAGCTCTTACTATGACCGTCTGCTCTATGCCTGGAAATGGTTTAAGTAGAAAATAAATTATAGAAGGCTGATAAGAGTTTTATTTAGGGCTTGGAGGAAGTTCTCTCCGGGTGCTTCCTGGTTGGGAGTTTGCTGCACAGAAATATGCTTAGTTTAAGGGTTTTCAGATGGAACTCTGGAACCCTGATTTTCATATGTGTACAATGGCTAAGCAGTGACGTGCCTGAAAGCTGAACTCCAGGTAAAGCATATTATGTCCACTTACATTGGTTCAGCTTTGCCATTCTAAGCATGCATACAGGGGCATCCTGAGGCCGGGTGTCACCCGGTCCCCAGACCGGGTTAGGTTTGTGAAGGCTCGACTCCCCATTGCTCGCTCCGACACTTGCACCGTCGCTCGGGTTAGGTCTGTAAAGGTTTGACTCCCCATTGCTCGCTCCAACACCTGCACCGTCGCTCGGGTTAGGTCTGTAAAGGTTTGACTCCCCATTGCTCGCTCCGTCACTTGCACCGCCGCTCGGGATAGGTCTGTGAAGGCTCGACTGCCCATTGCTCCCGCTCCAACGCATGCAACATCTTATTTCCAAAGCACCTATCAGCCGCCATAAAAACACACAAAAGAAAAGGAAAAGGATATTTATTGCAGAGACTGTAAACAAGAGGCAATGTTTATAAAAACACATTATCCGCTCATTATAGGACGCGTCCTTTAATTAAATCCAGCTCAGCTACAACAAACTTTCTGAGATTGCCTTTATAAAGAAATCATGACTTTTCTACAACCTTAATTTAAACAAATTAAAATGAATGTTTTATAACTCGCATATTAAAAATTGATCGGTGATTTACAGTGTGGCAGGCTCTGGATGCATAATGTATAGATTTCACATTAAAGGGAGAATACTGTCTATTCCGGTTATTTTTTTCTATCCTCTTGATCTACTGATTAATTGATCACCTTAATCATATCTATATCTAAATACACATGTATAATTTGTATAGTTGTAATGTATAGTTACAGTATATATACTATATATATATACTGTTTATCAAATAGTGATATATATATATATAAAAAAAAAATATATATCTATATCAAAATGCTTACTCTGATTTCACTGCACAGTGTTACTTTAGAGCATATCTAAACCCAAAAGCTAAATTAGTTTTCTTTTTTTTAGGCTTTTCTAGCACAAGCAGCCCAACTATATTTTACAAAGCATACTACTCTGTGTCACTGCCATGCCTACATCCTACTGATTGTACAGCTGGCGGATATGACCCCAATGGGGTCTACCACTCTCTTGTTAGCACCTCCCACTCCTCAGCTTACAGAGCAGGCCCTCCCACTACAAGCCTAATCTCAACCTTTAGTTAGTATGAGGCAGCTCATAATAAAGTCTGAATTGCTACTTTAGCTTTTTTTAACAAATCATAAGTAAAAAAAGTGTGCCTCTACTGTATATTTGTCTAGAATTGTTCAACACGCGTCCTGCCATGCCTGTGTTTTCTTCCCTTTATAGTCTTAGCTGCATTCTTTTTTTGTATTACTTTTTCCATGTTTCTGCAGCTCCAAAGCACTCCTTTTAAACCTGCAGGAAACACCATTCTATCATCCACTTTAAGGCAAAGAATAGGCTTCGCTGATGAAAACTGGCTCCAAAAGCAACACGGTCCCACCTTCTGATCTTTTCTACCCTGTTAATAAATACCGGCATGGTCCTTATTGTCTATCTTTTGAAATGGACACCTCTCAGGAGAACCTTATTGTGGGAAAAGAAGAAAAGGAGACTGAAGCTTTTGCATTCTATCGAGAGTCTCTTTTCTTTCGTCCTCCATGGGCTTCGAGCAAATTATTTTGCGGAAGGTATTGTATTACGAGAATCGGCGTGAGATTGGGGACCGTTCTTGACAGAGCGAAAAAGTTGAGAGTGGTGAAAGCAGGAGCTTTTGTGACCGAAAGGTGGAAATCAAAACGACGGGTCTGTGCAGGGCTGAGATCAACAATAAAAAGTCAGTCAGCTTTGTTTTACTAAAATGCAGCATTAAAAGAAAATGTGTGTATATATAGTGTATATATAATATAAATATATATATATATATATATATTATATATACTGTAAAAAAATATATATATATATATATATATATATATTTATACAGTGTATATACAGTATATATATGGAGGAGACAGGCTGAAGGAAGCAGTGTAGGAACCAGCTGGGATCATGGTTCGGGTGAGTATAACTTTGTTATTTTCGCTCCCTCCACAAAATGAGCAGAACACCTGGCAAATAAAAGCTTAACCCTTGCAGTGGAGCAACTCCTGCATCTGCAAGGGTTAAGATTTTTTTTGCCCGGAGCTCTGTTTTAAATCTGGGATTTTCTCCCAAGAATGGGAAATCTATGAGGTTTGATCCGGAAGTCATACAAGCAAATGCAGATGCTGAAAACTCTTTGAACATACAGCAAATCTTCTCAGAGGTGTCTGGAGGTGAGCATTATAGATACGCCCCCATATGGAACTAATCCAATGTATATACTAGAATGTACAAACTCCTTGCAGATTGTGTTGTTGGTAGGTATTTCAGCCAGTATCCCAACTCTGAAAGTCATTACTGGTAACCACCGTGCTACCAAATATCTCATTCCCTCATTTGGAGAACACAAAACCAGTCAGCGTTCGATTACCAGCCTTCTGTGGGCAAAAATATGTTTCAGAAATAGAACAAATCCACTTTGCATTCATAGCCGAGCTCGGTTTGAACAACTCTCTCCAGCAATGTAAACAGCAGACTTCGCTTCAAAGGCCGCCTTGGTATGTAATTGAAATGTTTCTCCAGGATATTGCACTAGAAAGACAGAAAAGCACTTTCTTATGTATCAGGCTGCATGAATTATACCAATCGGAAGTCAAGAGAGAGAAGTAAAACATAACAAAAAGAAATCAAAACCTTTTAAAGGATAAGTCCACTTATAGTTATTGCATTACTTCCAGGATATCCAGCAAAATAAGTACAGCCACCACCCCCTTCCCCACATACCTCACTTGAAACCCCCTCCCCCCTCCAACCCTTATAGCTGCAGCCCCAAAAAATATGAATTTAAAAGTTCAAAAAAACTTAGCCAAACCTGTGATCATGTGACACGTCAGGTCCTAAGTCTTGTGCACAGTGAGAGGGTCCTTGTTTGGGTTCGCACATGGCGGCTTGCATGACATGGCCGCTTCCTATTGGCTGTCCAGGGGTCCCTTAGGATCCAGAAAACTGAAGAGCAGATGACATCATGATGAGGACTGACCGGTGCAGGCACAGGCTGGATCACTGGTCCCCACAACCGGAATAGGGCCCGGTGAGGGACACGGTAAGTTAAAAACACCTTTATAGTATTTTTTTAATAAAGGATGTTAATGAGTGGGGGTTGTAATTTGCCCGTAGAAGTCAAAACCTTTCATTTAGAATAGTATAGGAAAAGGTTAAAGCTGACCTCCGGCCTTCCCTTCAGTCTTGCACAGTTGTACCGGCTCCTCTCCTGGACTGAAAAGGCTTCCTCTGATGTCACTGCACACTCTGAGCTTCTCACAATGTGCAGCAAGTCAGATAAAGCCCACCTCATTTCCTGGCTATAGGAAGTCCAGAATCATTTATCTCTTTCTTCCCCAGCTTGGCTGACTAAGGCCCACCCCTTCCATTCATTGGATTTCAGTTCTTTCAATCAGTGAGGCTCAGCATTTCATCTGGGTGCTACCTAGGGCAGTTTGCATGCAAATACATTCTAGCTATGAACTTGCATTCCACGAGACATCCACTTATTAAGGCACTTTGACATTTGCACAACTACTCGCAAGGTTCAGTCCAGGACTGAGGGCTACTGAGAGGAGTACTGAGTTAGGGTGCTGTGATGTATTTAGGAAGCTATGTACAGCACCCCGCTGGCCCCTTACACTAGCCATGTTCTGTCTGCATTGCAAAGAGGCTAGGGATGCACAGATACTTTTCAGATACCAGTGCCGAATGAGAACTACCAGGGTTGCAGCCAGGGGCGTAGATAAGGGGGGGGTTCAAACCCCCCCCCCCCCCCCCCCCCGACCCGCCCGGCCTCCAGCAGCACGCATGCCCGCCCCCTCGTCTCCTTAGTTCCGAGCGGAGAGGCAGCTCCCTCCCGCCCCCCTGCCAGACACGCCCCCCCGGCCGCACGCATGCCCGCCCACCTGTTAGGTCCAATGAAGGAGGAGGCTGTTGTTTGAAGAAGCCCACTGCTGCAGGTAAGGAAGAGCTGCAAGGAAAGGGCCCCCTAACCAGCCCACTTGTGACCCTGCAGAGCCTACCATAGAGAGTCCCTGTGGGCTGTGCAGGATCTATGGTGGGTTCTGCAAGCCTCAGGTGGGTTCGTTGCTATGCCCAGATCCCAGTGCATTTCTATACCCAGTCCGTTGCTATGCCCATAGCCCAGTGCATTTCCATGCCCAGTGCGTTGCTATGCCCGGAGTCCAGTGTGTTGCTATGCCCAGTTCGTTGCTATGCCCATAGCCCAGTGCATTTCCATGCCCAGTGCGTTGCTATGCCCAGAGCCCAGTGCATTTCCATGCCCAGTGCGTTGCTATGCCCAGAGCCCAGTGCATTTCCATGCCCAGTGCGTTGCTATGCCCAGAGCCCAGTGCATTTGCATGCCCAGTGCGTTGCTATGCCCAGAGCCCAGTGCATTTCCATGCCCAGTGCGTTGCTATGCCCAGAGCCCAGTGCATTTCCATGCCCAGTGCGTTGCTATGCCCAGAGCCCAGTGCATTTCCATGCCCAGTGCGTTGCTATGCCCAGAGCCCAGTGCATTTCCATGCCCAGTGCGTTGCTATGCCCAGAGTCCAGTGCATTGCTATGCCCAGTGCGTTGCTATGCCCAGAGTCCAGTGAGTTTTTATGTCCAGTGTGTTGCTATGCCCAGAGTCCAGCGCATTGCTATGCCCAGTGCGTTGTTATGCCCAGAGTCCAATGCGTTGTTATGCCCAATGCGTTGTTATGCCCAGTGCGTTGCTATGCCCATAGTCCAGTGCGTTGCTATGCCCAGAGTCTCTCCTGGTTGTCTCCCCCTCGTTCTCTCTCATGGCTGTCTCCTCCTCGTTCTCTCTCTCACAGGGCCGCCATCAGGGGGGTACGGCCGATACCATTGTCACGGGCCCGGGCCACTAGGGGGGCCCGTAGCTCCAAGCCATAATTTTTCGTCTTGGATTATGCCTGTTCCCGGGCCCCCCGCGCTATTGGTATCTTCTCCTGAGCTTAGTGCCTACAGGGGGCGGAGCTTAGTTTGCCC
>NW_017307297.1:0-1797 GCF_000935625.1 Nanorana parkeri
CTCTGAGGAAGCATCACATTAAGCCATAAACCGACATCTTTTGAACCGCGTTTCATCTGAGAATGCACCGCCATTTTTTGGCGATACGATTCATCATATGAAAACCATGAAAAATTACTAAAATGTTTGTATGCCTCCAATACATTGTCAAGGTGATGGAAAAGACCCGAGCAAAGCTCTGGTCTTTTCTCGCCCAAAACACTAGCAAAAATGCAAAAAGCCTGCAACCAGTTGTTGAAGTTTCTGCCTACCGGCCTCCACTCCTATCCTCTTCCGCGTCCTTTTTATCCTTTATCACAAAGTCCTTAGAACTAGGTAATAAGGATAAGATATCAACATAGTCCCCATGCCAAATTTTTTCTTTAACAGGCAAAGGGAGATGATAACCCAATGGAGAAAGATCACAAGTCAAAGCCTCCTTATAACAACCTTCCCCAAACCCCCTGCCTGAGAACTGGCACAGAGGCTGCGGAAGGAGGAGGAATTGAAACAACAGGTTCCCCTACCCTTTGAACATCAGAAGGGACAGTAGCTGGAACCCAAACATGAGCAGGAGAAGGAGAAGGGGGGAGGGGAGGGGGGGTTAAGATGGGAAGGGAAACAGCAGAGGATGCAGCTGCAGATACAAGCTGACCCAACATATTCACTAAGCTAGACAAATCCCTTTCCCACCCTAAAGAAAAAGACTCACCACGGCCGTCAGCAGAGGACAACGCAGTCGGCGGCCTGGGTTCAGTTGTTGGTGGTGCGGTGTGGTCCAGAAGAGGTCCAGGGGCGCATCCAGTGGCAGCAGCAGCATTGCGATCCCGGCTGCCTGCTGTTGTAGCGTGGGTTGAGGATGCCGGATCCGACGGCGAATAAGGTCTTCTGGGCCTCCGGGCCCTCTTGGCAGGGCGATCGACGTCCTCCACCCCGCGGTCTAATGAAGGGGCGACTTCCGGGTTGCGGCGATGACGCACTTCCGGCCCGGCCTGGTGACTCACTTCCGGTGACTGTATGCGACGGGCTTCCAGTTCCGGTCCAGATGCAGCTGGGGACACACGAGCTGCCGAAATCCGCGAGGCCGATCGGGAGGACCGAAGGTTCCGGGAGGCAGACGCAGGGGCGCTTGACACAGCTTGATCACGGCGGATGTCGGAGGCTCCAGCCGAGGCGGTAGTGGCAGACACAGAAGGGACAGGTACAGTCACAGCCGCTGACAGGGATCCAAATGCAGGTGGCCATTCTGTTGAAAAGGGAGGGGGAGCTCCGGCGGGCGGAGGAGGATGAACATCAGTTGGATGTAAGGCAGGATGCAAGTGGTCAGTCACAGGAAAGGCGCTGGGCACATTCATGGGCGGCAGAGAGCCCAAGCAGGAACGCAGCCAGTCTTCACCCCCTTCAGCGGAGGCACGACGAAGCACTTCGTGGAGCAAAGAATCCATCCTCAGGCAAGTTGTGTTGCAGACGATCACTGCTGAAGAGAGCTTCTGACCGTAAACATTTAAAGGTGAGTCCCACAACTGATTGGTTGCTTACTTTTCCCTCCAACACTTAGGTAACTCATCACGACCACCTTATTTCCAAAGATCTTCCTAGCGACAGCCATCTCCAGGCAGAATTGACATGACACTATTAAGGGCACCTGGAAACAGACAAATGGGAAACCAGAAACAGCCCAACGGAAAATTCCAGAAGACTGTACCTTATCGTGACTAAAACTATTGTTGGATTAAAATAATAATTTAATTGAATTAAGTGGGTGCAGGGGATGACACAATCCCATGGGGCCACTTCATTATATTTGTGGCCCTGACA
>NW_017307297.1:1841-91049 GCF_000935625.1 Nanorana parkeri
GAGTGGGCAGTGGGGGGGGAGGGGGCGGGGGGATTTGTTGTTGTTGTTACAGAAAGAAGATAACATTGTTTGTGCGTTCTGTTCAGCTCACAGGAAGTGAGAAGGACACTGCATATCTGGTGGGAACAGCAGGTACTTTCTGCAGTTGCTGAAAATATTCTTAGCCTTAGAAAACTGATGCCACCAACACACATAGGGACTGGAAAACTGCAATATATGACATTTTTGTTCATGGGTTGATATACCCTTTAGGTTTCTTTGACAGAGAAAGGGGCAATTGTGACTTTTGATGGGAAGAATCTGGACAATGTAGCCCAGAATCTATAGCTGTCAATGGACAAAACCTTTTGTTTTTTATCGATACAGCATGCGACAATGAGAAATTAAAGACTTTATATGAATGTGCGTTTACAGACTTATTTCAGATTTTAGGTACTGTGTTTGCTGTGGAATTTGAGGGGAACTGCTTTTATTCTATGTACTTTGTGCATCCATGTGCAATCCATCCTGAATGATCAGTTCTTCTCCCAAGACTAGTCGGCTCAGGGTTGTCAGCACAGGTCAGTGGTGTGTCCCACTTAAGGTATTTCAGATGCTATTGAAGTAACTTACATTCTTTTCTCTTTTCTGCTCCATGTTATATTACATTTTCTGTTTCCTCCAGAATGAGCTTGGCTCATAGGGTGGCTCCTTTCCCTTCCCTTTTCTAGCTTGCTCCCAGTACCCAACTGCGGGGGGGGGTTGGTGGGACATGTTCATGCTGCCCCGGGCAACACACACACAAGCAGCTCAAGAGTTCAGAAACACAAAAGGCCTCTAAGCTCCCTGCAGCCCTCCTCCATGTATACTGATTATCCTCAGATGGTAACATTTCCATGAATGATGGTCATGCATGCACACAGGTGCTAGACATGATGAAACATATAATCCAAAAGAAAGTAATTTATTTAATGGAAGTTATGTTGTTAGTGTGCACTCCTCAACAGGAAGTTAGGGGACGCAGTGCACAGGAAGCCGCAGGATACCAGTTATGAATGGAAAAAGTGATTTTTCTAAATGTGCTATTAATGGAAACATTTATGATACTGTACTAAGCTCATTAATACCTATGTGTTGGTATGAAATAAGGAGGCTTTAGTACTACTTTAATAAGACAGCAACGCTCATGGTAATTTGTCAGGTTTGACTTTTGATTTTAGAGAAAATGTGTAACTGTGATATGACTCATGGTGTTCTGACTGCCGTACGATTATTCTTTAGACGTTTTTGCATAAACCATGAATGATTGTTCCAGCCATGTATGCAGCTTTATGAATTAAGCATTCAATCCCAGCATTGGCCTTAATTCAGGGGAACATAAGCAGCCATTCTTGCCAAACCCATCCTGGCCACTTGATTTTTCTAATGAGACTGGTCAGACCTGGGGTGTCATGGAGTCAATAGACATACAATGTTTATGTCTCCTATTTATTACAAGTATTTATATAGCACAATGCTCATTATTTTGCAGTGGGATTACTCATAGGAAGTCAGCTATTTTATTGGAAAACATCTCCACAGGACCCAAACTTCATTTCTGTTTGTTACAGTTTACAAAATCTCCTGTTACATTTATCTGGTGTTTCCTCATTTTTAGTGGAACTGATGTGGAAATTCAGGTTTACTACCTTTTAAAAAGTGAAACAAAGATTCTGATTGCTGCGGAGGATGATTGGATATGAATAATGTATGGAGAGGGGGCCAAAAAAAGCTTTCTTTAAGGGCTCACCTGTGCTGGGCTGGGTTGGTCAATACAGTCCCAACGCATAGACACAGCAAAAAGCCTTGTCTTCTATTTTGTCAGTTCACCCCAACATGTTGCATTGGCAAGACTGCAAAAAATATGGCAGGCAGCATTTTATCGCGCTGCAGTGCACGTAAGCAACCCATATAAGCACATGCAGAAACGCACCATGAGTCACATCATCAGAGCATGTTGCCGCATCTACACTGAGACGTGCACAGTGGTGTGAACAACAGAGGAGAACCTCCCTAGGAGCCTAAAGGTGGCCATACACTGTGCGAAATTTGCACGGTGGGTGCTGCTATCTGCACCCTTTCAGCCAGCATCCCTCGATCAGCTGATCGAAGGAGCAAGTCGGAAAATATTAATTGAGCCAATGAGCTGCCAGCTTAGGGTATTTAGAATGCAAAAGAAACAGCAGGATTGCTCTATCAATGTGTTTGTAGAGATGATGGTGGAGTCTGCTCTATGTTTTTCGTTCAGCCTGCGGGTTGAATCAAAAAAATAGAGCAGTGTATGGCCAGCTTAATTGATTAGTAAGCAAACTGAGCTAACTGACACATTCACACCAGTGCACTATGCACGATGATGAAATGCTGAATGGCAACCCAACTCATCTTCCTAACACACCTGCATTGCAGTGCACCACACCAGGCACTGGGCATAGAGAAAATGGTGCATGTGCGCTTTTTGGTCTGTTGTACATTCCAGACCATTCGAATGAAAGAGCTGCCTTAATGCAATGCACATTGCACAATGCCTTAATGCATAGCATAGTTTGCATAGCAAATTACAGTTTGCTAAAGGCACAGCATTACAGCAACCCATTCATTATTTCCTATCCCCTTTCAACTTCTGGGTGTTCCTGCACACCTTGATGTATTCCAACTCCTTAATGCCATTTAGATAAATGTTGATTCATGACCCAAATAACCATGAAACATACATGGTATGGAGTCTACAGTAAAAAATCATTAACCACATTTGAAAAGAAAACCTGTTTAAGAGACTCTACAAACCATGTTCCTTCATAATTATTAGGTACTAGTTAGTAATGAAGTCACTTTATACTTTCTATAACAACATTTTATTGTACAAAGGAGACATATATGTTAATTAAAACACCATGGTAGACACTCTCCAAAAAGGCAAAAGCATCTCCACAAGATTAAAAGTTACTCTAAGTAGTTATCTCTCATGAAATATTCTACCTTTGATATTTCTAGGTACACAGTAGATCCAAGCCATACATACATTGCATGAAACATAAAGTTTGCAACATGCAGAAAAAAATGAAAGAAAAATTGTATCCACTGAGTGGAAATGTACTGTTCCAATAATTCCTTGATCCATAATCATCAGTCTTAATTATGGAGGCCTGATTGGCACTTTACCAACCATCTCTCCGGGTGTTGGTTGGTGCAAGAACATCTGCTGACTGATGGTCACATGGCCCTCTTAGCCTATATAACCCCCTTGATGCTACTAACATTTGATTGTTGGATCAGGACCCCCACTGGAGCTCCCCCTCCCCTCCCTCCTACATTTATGTCTTTATATTTTGTTGTGATATATATTTTGTGAAGGTTCTCATTTATCCAGGTCATGGCATATCTGTAAAAAATAAGTCAAGGCAACTGGACTTGCTGTATTTTTCTTGAAGATGTATCCCTGGACATCCGACCAGCTTTCTCAATTCAGTAAAAAGTATTCAAGAAAAATACAGCAAGTCCAGTTGCCTTGACTTATTTTTTACATTATATGATATATATTGTTTTTTTGGTAGAATTGGTCATTCAGCCTAAGGCAAAAGGTTTTTGGAATAATATTTGTTGTAGTTATATTTGCCCATGTTTTTAAAGTTTTACCCATTGTGTGGTAGGCTATAGTTTGGTTATACTATAAAGTAACCCCTAAAAAATACTGCAGCCTTTTCCATCCACAGTCGGTTTCTATTTTTTATTTAGTTACTAATATTATTATCTAATATAATAATATTATCTAATGCCTTAAAGTGACATTAAAGGCAAAACTTTTTTTCCACCCCCCAAATGCTAATGTAAACACCCCCCCACACACACACACATATACGCGTGCAACAGTGCGCACCATGCACTTTGTTTTAGTAAACAGTATGCACTATTTAACATGTAGTCTAGGTTTTGTGTTCTGTTTTTTGTTTTTACTTTTCTAGATGCACTTTCTTGAAAAAAGGATCTGCATGACATCATGACACCTTATTTTTATAGATTCTATAGTTTGACATTTATTGTTTACCACTTGTTTTCCTACTGTTGTTTTATTTAATAAGAATACTTATATTGTGCTTACAAGTTTAATACCTTTGAATACGTTTTATTTTTATCATACTTTTTAATCTGTTTCTTTGGGGCTTAACAAAATGGCAGGCTTTAAAGGGTGCTGGTATTGGGGAAATGGGTATGGCCAATGAGGGGTGTGGTTACTGAGGGGTGTTATCACGGAGGGATGCTGTAAAGCTTTCTTGCACAGGGCACCTAAAGGCCTAAGACCAGGCCTGGATACTTGTGTTCTAAGTCTTTTACTGGCTTCTCATATCACTTGAAGATATAAACAACAAATCCTCAATCAAACTCTGAATTGTGATGGTCAAATCTGCCTGGTATCAATTCCAAGGGTTTGGAAAATGTTGTACAAACTTTGGAAAACCCGAACTTAGAGGCAGATACCATTGAGGTCTAAGGAGGCCCTATCAACATAAAATAAATATAACCCCCCCCTTTGTGGTGCAAAGCTTAACAAAGTAAGCTTTGCACCACAAAAAAAAACAAAAAAAGCTATTTAACCTAACATACTGTATAGGCCCTAACAACATAAAATAAAAAACAATATACTGCAAAAATAAATAAATAAAAAACAAAACAAAATCATACTACAAAAACAAAAGCCTTACAAGTAAAAAGAAAAAAAAAACTATGGATGGGTCAGCAACTAAAAGTGACCACTGGCCTCAAATCAATCACAAAATAAAATAAAAACCCAAATCCCCCAATAATAAGAACATAAAAAGTTGGTTGATTGCCAAAAGAGCAAGCAATCTGGATTAAGGCACATTTTCCTATCTGACCCTAATCTTTTCCTATGATATTTGTCAATATTTCTATGCTTTTCCTACAACAGCTTTTATAGAGAAGGGGTTGGCTTAACCAAAAACTCGATTTTCATGACTTCTAAGTGTGATCCCATAGTTCAAATGGCATGCGGTACTTCATGGTTTAAAAAAATTCTCCTCAGTGAATCTGCACATAAATTTGCCAGGACTGTGATTCTCAAACCTGAAGAATTGCCTCGAATCAATGGTAGTTGCAAACCCAAACCTCATCCCTTGCTATGAATCCCTGCCAGTCATCCCATGATACACAAGAAGAAAGTGTTGTGTCTTGTTTTGATCCTGTCTGCAACAGATATATTTAGAAAGTCCATAGTGACTGTCCGCAGGTAATCGTAGAAGGATCTACCTTGAGTTTAGTATCACTTTAAGTTTAAGTTATTTAAAATATGCCCAAAACAATTGGGGTTAAAGAAAAAAACATAACCTAACCTTGATCAGGAGTAACCTAATTGGGAATCATAACTCTTCAAACATCCATGGTAGAGACTTGTAAATTCAAAGCTCATAGACTAATATCTGCAAAGTTTCATATACCATCTTAATGATCCCCTGCCTTGGGGAAATATCCCTTTCCTGGTCCAAGGTGCTGACTCACTAATGATGGGAAGCCTTGGGTAGGTATATCCTACTCCTGTGTAATCTGCCTGAGCTTTTGCCTGTGCCAATGGCATTACCATCCATTACATTTTTACATGGGTAGCTGTGAGGGTATAACATGTGAACAGTGCCTATTACAATGCCATATAGCTCATCTTACAGCAAATGTTTCAAAAATGATTTTGCTTTCCCGCATGTTTGCTGTCTAGAGGTTAAAAAAACAGTAAAAAAGAAATTTAAGAATTTACCAAGCTATCTAATATAGAATTTTGGAAACTTCTATTTGAAAAGACCTTGGTATGAATGGAATTCATCTTTAAGCAAATTGTGCTGTAAAAAGTTTGACACAAAAAAGCAAATTCCTCCAAAGTGAGGAGGTAATTATATACAGTACTTATTGGAAGCCCTAAGCTGTAAGGTTCTTCTTGATTTGTGCAGAATTCTCCTACTTCAGAGATACTAGAGTTATCTGTGAACTGATTTATGAAAAGCTGTCTAAATGTACGTGGTATGTTACATGTTGTGCTGTATAGCAGTCAGCGCAGCTATACCATAAGGATGTTACCTCACAGCCTCTAGGCCGATTTCTTTATCATTTCAAAATATTTCAAATACCAAAAACTGATAATCACTCTGAGAACATGTGACGAGATACTTCCCATTCTTCTACTTGCTGGGCTGAAAACATTGTCCTGCGGCAATACTAGACCAAACTTCTTCCTTAATGACTCTATAAATTAGACAACAAAGGAAGGGGGGATGACAGCGCACTTGTACGGTTATTGGTACAAATGTGACGTGTTTGTGGTCACTTCCATATTAGGACAAGTGTTCGGGAAAAACACAGAATGCATCATGCCTAATAAAATACATACCTAGATCTGGATTCAGCAAGAACTGGCAAACCAAGGACCAGTATTCAACAGTCACTCTGAGTAATTACTAACTATGGAAGTATATAGTGGTGCATATGAGAACTAACAAACTCCATCCCATTTTAAAAAAAAATTTGGACAGAATGGGAGTTACAGAGGAACTCCAGGATTTTCAAAAGTTAACCCTTGACGTGGGAATACCCCTGCACTGCATGGGATAACTGATCAGTTTGGTCTGGGGGCATAAATAAAGAAAATATACTTATCTGATACTGGATCCCGGTCTAGCAGCCAGGTGTGATCTAGGATCTGGTAAGTATATTTTCTTTATATGTGCCCCTAGACCAAAACAAGTAGTTAACTCTTGCAGTGCGGGGGTAGCCCCACTTCAAGGGTTAACTTTTGAAAATCCTGGAGTTCCTCTTTAAATCATCGGGAGTTTTGTTTATTTTTCCAGATCTTTGCATTAATCCAGTGTAAACCTTTGTCTCTATGTAGGAGCTTCCTGTAATAAAGACAGGTCACTGCTGCTCTCTCTCCTTTGACTGGTCTTGCATCCACCTCTTTCTTTAGTTTTCTGCAGGCAGCTTGTAGTGGGTGGAGCCTGATGTACAACCCCCCCGCACACACACACACACACACACACTTTAATAAAGTATTAAATGGGTTTGCAAAGGTATTTTGTATACACAAAGTACATCCACTACACTGCATAGGGAGCATTGGAATACATTGGAGCACTGTAGACAGGTTATGTTGGACTGCCACAAACCCAGGCAGTTGAGCATTGTGTTAAAGCAGCTCTCCAGTCTGTTGCTGAAACTGGGCAGCTCAGTATAGTTAAACATACACATATAGTAGTAAAAACATGCCATATCTTATACTTGTTATGCAGCCTGACTGCATAACAAAAAAAATCCTGACTGTCTAAAATTCCTGTAAGCTTGGCTAGTGCAAGCCAGTACATAGCCAGATGAAAGCAAAATGTGCAACAAATTCTAATTTCTGATTATTGGAAATGACAACTGAAATTCTGTATGTTAGATTATAAGCATTCTGCTGAAACTTCAAAATGACTTCTACCTACCTAAAGTAGACCTACTGTTAGACAAAGGCTAAGGTAACACAAATACTATTTATAAATCTACCTGAAAAAGATACCTAAATGCTATATGTAGAACTGAACTTCAGTCTGGACAGAGCCCACTGGTCCTGCATTGTATGTGATGTTGCTGAACGGGAAGTCAACAGGACAGGAGAAGAGAAGCAGTTTTGGGCCAACGATCATTATCACTGGATCCGGCAAAGAGGAAGCCTGCTGGGCTGTGGAGTAAGGGTACATAATCCGACTAAACAAGACTAGACTGAACAGGCATTTAATTCTAAATATATATGGGGGGCCAGTGTTGTCCTTATGGTTTTTGCCTCCTGAGGTGATTCCGGGAGGGGTGTTGTGGCATGGTTGGGAGCGAACACCGTACCGTGCTTTCAGGGGCTCTGTCTGGCATCCTGCCCAGTTCACTGATGTCACTGGTTGCCAGAAGCTCACCTGGATGCAAGCCAGAGCTTCCCAACCAGCTCTAGGCAATAGGTGACGTCAGTGAGCTGCGTGGGACGCCAGGCAGAGTGTCACAGGTTGCTAAGTGCCCTTAGCAACATGGGATGCCGTGGTTGCCCCCCTACTGACCCCCCACACCCAGCCGCCCCCCAAGAGATGCTGCCTGAGGCTGCCTCATAGGGACGGCACTGTGGTGGGCAACCACATTTGTTTGTATTTTGGCCAGCCCCCAATATTGGGCTTTAATTTGGAAAGCATCAGTATGACCAATCTTTACTTTGGCATAAGGAGAATGACTATTACAACACAACATGTCATTTAATTAGGAAATCTTAAAAATAACTTGAAGAGTGTGTAAGCATGATTTCGCAGGAAAAGATGGATGAGGACGCGACTAAACTACACAAGCCACTGGCATTTTGGCTACGAAGTTTCAATCTTTAGCTTTCTGTGACTAAGATCTGTGCCAACATAAATATGTGATTTGAGCTGCTGCCATCACACATTAGGCAGATTCCATGGCTGCTCTATTTTATGGTATCAGAATATGTGTGAATGTATCAGGGTCGCATACAATCTGTTTGCCAACTTGCCACTTTATGGGGCAAATTCTTTTATTCTTTCTTTAATTCTATTATAATAATAATGACAAGATACGCTTTGTAAAAGTGCACAAACATAAAGGAAACCAGTTTTTTTGTTGAGTTGCTGACAATCGTAAGTTATAAGCAGTTTGTTAACATCTTTAATGCTTTTAGAAGCTTTAATAAGGCCAATGCAATCTATTACTATCATATAATTTAAAGCAGTGGTTCTCAACCTGTGTAACCTCAGGACCCATCTTTGTCCTTGGTCATTAAGTCGCGACCCAAGTCGCACTGCACTGGAACGCACAGCATTGGAGTATCACGCGTTCTGGTGTGGGCGATTGAACTTTGGGCAAGAGGTGTGTTTGGGGTGCCATTCAAATGAATGGCGACGCACCTCCCACACCAGAACATGTAGTGAGTGCAATTGTATGGTACATTGCGTTATTCGCACAGGGCTGTTCGCTGAACACACTGTATTAGTGTGAACGGGCTCTCAAAAACACTGACAGACACCCAGTCTCCCTACATTACGAGAAATTGAGTGGATCCTCAGCCTGGGGTCCATTGTGGGCTGCTGTGCTGTGAGGGAGCTCCATCCATGGGTGCATTGCTTATACAACTCACTTGTGTGCCCTGTAGAGGTGACGGGAACCAGAACGTGATATAACTCCGGTCAAAGTACCTCTACAAGACATGCTGTTACCAATGCATGTATGGATGGAGCTCCCTCGCAGCCATAGCTCCAGCCCACCCCAAGCTGACACTCGGCACCGCACAGCATATGAATGGCTGCTTGGCGTGGGAACTGACAGTGCTGCGCTAGGGGAAGGCTGAGGAGCCTCTCACCTAGAAAAGTGGAAGGCACGTGGTGACCACTTGAACATGGGTTCGCAACCCACTTTTGGGTCATGACCCACCAGTTGAGAACCAAGGATTTAAAGCAATATACTGTATTTCACATTCTGCACTGTCTGCTGTGGCAGAGAGGGGAATGGATCGCACAAGAGAGGCTTAGGCCCTCTAAGACACTGTTTGTCGGTGCTAAATGTAAGATCACTTGCATCACAACCTTTAAATAATATATATACTGTATATGTATATATATATAAATAATGTGTGTAATTCCAATCACTAAGTCAACTTTAACATGCAAGTGAGAGCCAGGGTCCAGCACTAAGCTCAGGAGCTGAAACAATCAACCACTGGACCTCTGAAGCTTCCACTCTGTGTTTGCATTGGGAGAGTAGAGATTTGAGTGACATCATGGCATTTTCTGTTAGAACAGAGGGTCAGGAAGAGCTGTTTCAGGTTTGTCCAGCCTCTCCATACAGTAGTAGATTATTGCTATAGTGACTTATTGCTGAATGTTTGCAGCCAGCAACAGTTCACCATAAGAAGTGATCTGCTGCTGCAGCGCTGAATGGGGGGAGGGGGTGGGGGGGTCTGGATCTGGTTAGTGGAAACCACAAAGACCACAAACTTGTGAAAAAGTCACCACTGTGCTAAATTGTGCCCTCATCCTCCCGACATAATCATATCTTAATTTTATGCTAACAATTTATGCTAATTGTTTTCCCCTGTGCATTGCACTGTAGCGTCAAAAGGGGAATAAAGCTCCCTTAGTAAAATGCATACCACTGCACTACATAAAAGTTGCACTGTTGCGATAGGGTTTTGATTACCAGACTTTGTTGATTATAGTTTGGGGTAAGTATATGGGGGGTGCACACATTTACATAAACATTGCTTTGGGAAAAATTACAGGGAATAGATTGTTTTCATTTCTTTACATCTTATTCCCAATAAAGCCAAGAAAATAAAAATCTATCCAACTTTGCTACCAAATAAAGTCCTATCTGCTCCAAAATAAACAATGTATAATACGTCATGCAAGACTGCAAACGCTAAAAAGTATCATGTGCAGAGCTGAGACATCACCAAGACAAGCAAAAAAAAAAGCGTAGTCAGGGGATTTAGAGAGAAAAATGTCCGAGGACTCGAGTAGTTAACAGCTTCTTTTTAAAACATCTTTGTAGGCGATCTGATTGTGGGGAGTGGGGAGCTTTTTTCATAAAGTGGACCTTCCATTTTAATGGAACTAGACACATATAGGTAACCTGGACCCAACATATTTCATAATATGAAGGAAAACATATTTCTGTTGAAATTAAATAAAAATAGTTTAGTTTCTTTATGGCATATTCTATTTGACCTTTCCAAGAAACCTTTCTGCATTTTTTTACCAACCCCTGACACAATATTATCATTGCTCTCTCCGATACCAATTACAGTATGTACTTAATGTTAGCTTTCCATCTGCAGTGTAGGAAAGTCATTCCTTTCTTTGTTTTTACAATCTAAGTGTGGTTAGCCTACATGCCCCATAATTATTAATATTATTATTAATTATACAGGATTTATATCGCGCCAACAGTTTGCACAGCGCTTTACAATATAAGGAAGACATTACAATCACAATACAATTCAAGACACAATGGTAATACCAAGTTATCCAAATATTATTATATTTATTTTTACAGTATAAATATATGTTAAAGTGACATTAAACCCTCAGATTTTTTAACATAAACCAATACTGTAATGTGTGCCTTACTGTAATCCATGGTTGTTTCCCTTCTCTTTGCTGCTCTTCCTTTTAAATCTGTATCTGTTCTCATGCTGGGCAGAACTTCTGTTTTGCAGCAGACTGCCTCGTCTCCGGAATGGCTACATGGTGTCTGTGTGTACGTTTGCAACCTGAGCCAGCACTACAGGAAGAGGCACTCAGCTGCAAAGGGAAGTTCTCCCCAAGCATGAGAAGACATGAGGATTTAAAAGGAAGAGCAGCAAAGAGAAGGGAAACAACCATGGATTACAGTAAGGCACACATTACAGTATTGTTTTATGTTAAAAAATCTGAGGGTTTAATGTCACTTTAAGTGTAGTTTGAGTTGGTGGTTAGTACGCAACCAGTAAAAGAAAGCATAACGAGAATATTCATAACAAAATATCCAATAAATGGTCATACAGATATGTACTATTATATGTGTTCTGGTATAAAATATCCACTAAATGGTCATACACATATACACTATTATATCTGTTCTGGTATAAAATATCCACTAAATGGTCACATACATTTACACTGTTATATCTGTTCTACTGTTCCTATTTTTGATAGAAAGGAGTAATTTTGAAAAAACAGTCAGAGCTTAGCAATATAATGCATGCACAGTATTTCCCATCCTAGGAAGGAATGACGGTTTCTGGAGTCCAAAATGTATAAATTGTTTGGAAAATATTAATACTCTATCCGGGGTAACTGGTAATAATTACACTCATGGTAAGCCCCAATGCTCCTCACCCTACAAGCAGCAACTACATAGAATTCCAAGAAGAACACCGTGAGGTTGCTGTCTAGGATATGCTGGCGTCATTGTGTGTTTTGTGTTTATTTACTCACTTGTTATTGCAACATGTTATCCAGATGTACGGCATAAACTCGGAGATGCTATTTTTATGTAAGGAAGTGCGGTATCCAGCATCGCCACAACACTAATAGAATGATATTGTTCCTGGTAAACCATCCCTTTCCTTGTATCTAATACCAACAAGAATAGAAAGCTTTATTTATATCTAAACATAAAGCAGACCTTTACCCCCTTTGACTAAAAAAATCACACCAGCATACAGCTCTGCATGCTGATATGAAATCTTGTAAAGCTGTGTACAGGGCCCCAAAATTTCTAATGGCTGCCCTGGTCACAACTAAGCTGTAGAGCCCAACTCCAGACTATTTTTTTTGGTTATGAGTATAGTAGGGACAGAATCACAAGGGCTCCTGTGCAATACAATTTACCTCTCCTTATTCAACTACTGACCTAGTGAAAACACTTATTTGTTGTGCATACATTGACAGTGATAAAAGCAAGCCACATTCAGGTTTAGAAGACATTAGGAAGGGCCAAAGCACACTTCTGACCCACATATAGTAGAAATGGACCCCTAAAAGCATTTTGTTAGAGTAGGGAATGGTTTTAAACCTCTGTCAGGATTTGTTTTCCGCCATGTGTCCCCATTGGGATGATTTCCCCTCTCTGCCTATTCAAGTCATGGATGCCAGATAGAACAGGAATTAAGGTATATGTTTTTAGTTTTTTTTTATTTAGTTTGCTAAAGCATGAAAAACTTTAATAACTTTTTTTTAAGACCTGTGTAATATTTCTGTAATATGTGTTGAAAAGTCAGCTCGTAGACTCTATTGTAAGCCTGTGTGACCCTAGTGACATTGGAAAGGACCATAATTGGGAGACAGGTACAGAGTGTTGTGACCCTATAAAAGGAAGTGCCTGAACAAGAACCTTCAATGCAGGATCACAAGGGATTATTTAAGTGATGGCTGCACTTTTCAAGATATTAGAACTGACTTTTGAAATTACATTATCATGTTAAGACTGAGTTCTAACATTTGGGTTTACATATACAGTACTTTAAGGTTACATTTCAACAAGGACAAAACTTACCTGATTGACACCCTTAATTTCTCTGCAATATTTCTGCTATTGCTACATTGGGGTTAATATAATAATGTGAATATAGTGGGTAGACCCAGTCATTCAACACCACAAGCAGGTAAGAATCTGCATTAAAGCCAATTCAAACAATAGCAGAGCTTCAC
Source organism: Nanorana parkeri (assembly GCF_000935625.1). NCBI lineage: Eukaryota > Metazoa > Chordata > Amphibia > Anura > Dicroglossidae > Nanorana > Nanorana parkeri. The sequence goes on from NW_017307297.1 coordinate 15,074, forward strand.
TTTATTTAAATATACAAACACCAAATGGTACTGCATATTTTTATGATTATATTCAAGTGTTAACATACATGTTGCACTCAGAAATGCATAGATCTGAAGAATTAATCCCAGCTGTGAATCTTATTTGTTCTCTTTCTTCAGGCATTTGAACCATCTGTTTCTTTTGAACACCTGTATGACTCTGTTCTTTGCAGTACTGAATTGGTACATACGATGGCCATCCAAGAAATAAATGTCTCCTAGAAGTAAGGGAATATACACATATTTTAACTAATCTATTTAGCACATATAGGAACATTAATTCTAATTTTAAACAATCCTACAGCTGACCTAAAAAAAACAGACCCTATTAAAATGGTCATGGGTACAAAAGTTGAGGCCAGACACTAATGCATTGCATGTAACCTAAAAAATCAGACCCCGGTAAAATGGTCAGGGGTGCAAAATTTAAGGTCAGACATTGATGTATGGCTTGTGGTGGCCTCACGCACCCCAGTAAAGAGACTCTGTCATGAGAGAAGTATGGGGGCTGCCATTGCTGGCCTCCTTCTGAAAATGTTAGTTGCCTGACTCTTCAGTCATTTTAAGTCAATACCCAGAGCATGCATGCTGTACAGGAGAAAGTGTCATCATTTCGTATCTCTTTACTTGTTTTCAGGTCAGCAACTCAGACAGTATTGAAACAAAGGCATTAGCACGATAGTCAGGAAACTAGAATTCTCAAGAGGAGCGTTTAACAATGACAATCCCTCTTCTTGTAAGATATTTGACCTATCATATTTGACACTTTGACAGGGTACCCTCTTTACTTCACTTGTAAATCATAAAGACTCTAAGCCTGACTGTCTCTAAAATTGGTGAGTTAGTTTCAGATGGGAAGGAGGAGCTGCAGCTCCATACTTATTGAGGGCCTATACACACTTTGTCTGTTCCCCTACTTTAAAACATGAATATACTTTTCATGAAGAAGTTGCTTGTACTTTACTCATAAGACTTCAATTCAACAGCAGGGCAATGTCAATCTCACTACTGACTATAGAGTAGAGTGGTTTTATATATATATTTCTTTCTTTCTTTACTATGGTCAGGGAAAAATATTTTGTTTTATTAGAAGAATATGAAATAGTCTATATTAATATTTTATATTCTAATTTTCAGCACTTGGGCCAAATGTGTCCTTACCTCCTGTTGCCTGTTATTTTCAAACCTCAGTAGCTTAAGCTAAGCTTTATACACACAAGTGATTAACTGGTGAATAGGCTGCCGAATCAGCTGTAGAATGTTCTATGCATTCTCACACACTGGACAAAACATGGAAAAAAAAAACATTTTCAAGCCACAACAGTGCTGATTTATGTTCTCCCTTAGTAAGCCCTGATTAATGGGGTATTTGTATGAGCCCCCAAATATGTTGGCTGTCTATACTGTCCCCTCAACCCTTTAATGGATTAAGATATATCTGGAATATTAAAAAAAATATTCAAAGTAAAATTGACCCCAAACCCCTGTCCTCAATGCCGGTGCCATTGCTAGCTTTATATATAGTAGTACAGGAGCAGGGGGTTACAGTGTGGGCTCCATCATCTGTTCCTATGGCATAGAAGCTTACCATGGCTTTTGCTAGGTAGGTTGCAGATAGCAATTGATAAGATTATAATTGCTTTACAACCTATATTCTGCATTTGCCAAAAGAAGCCAAACAAACTGTCTTTATAGTGATTACTTACCATTCTTTTCAAAAGCAGATAGAATTCTCTTTCCAATACCAGGGAAACCTGTAGACATTAGTTTTGGAAATCCAGCATCCATTTTCTGCTTTTCTTCATCATAACTAGAGAAACATTTCAAAATTAAAATATCACTGCATTAGCCTGTAGCTAGGCCACATAATGAACAACTCCCCAGTCTCTATGTTAAATTTCCATAGCTTGATGCCCCAGACTGATAATGCATTAATAAACATCTCCCAACATGTTATGCATATTTTTCAGGTGCTCCCATTGAACTCTGTTTGGGCCAAAACATGCGGTTTTGCCCCAAAAGAAGCTCATGCACTTTTTGCAAGCAATAAGGTTCAACCTCCACTGAATATAAATGGTCACCACTGAATATAATGGAATTCCTTGTGTCGAGTGTTAAAGCTCTCCTGGTAAAGCTTCAAATTGCTTTTAAATTCACTTAGGGGGGAATGGGCCCAAAATATGTAGGGAGCCAAATAGATATCTCATCCACACAAAAATAAGTGAATAGTTTGTTAGCGTTAGATTGTTTTGCTACCAAATAATGTTTTTTGGACCAACATTGTTAGTAAATAGTCTTGCAAGTAAGATCATTTATCATTTTTTTTTTTTTAATAGTATGTAAACAATATGGGTTCAATTTGTAATCAAACAATAAGTTCATTATTTTGTATAATGTTTATGTTTTATTACTAGTTTTACCTCCAGTATTTATCCCCTTTAAAGAAGTAGGTTTTTCCTGTACGTTTATTGTGGACGGCAGCATCAATTTTCTTTATACTGTCAGGAAAGCCCAGCTGGGAAATGTCCTTAGGCAAATCCTTTGCAAGATCACCATCATTTATAATCCAGTATTTCCTGCCTATGAAGACATGAATGTTGGGTTTGATTATTTACTTAGAATATGACTTCTGTTCTAAAAGCTAATTTTAAAAACGTGTCTAATCATATTCTATAAATATATGTGATACATATAGTAGGTGCATACCACCAGGCAACAATTGACCCAGGATAAAGAGACTCTGTCACCAGATCATTTGAACAAAGACAATGCCAGACCCAGAAAGAGTCCAGGAGAAGCTGGCATCAACTGGGATCAAGTGAGAAGGGAACAACTCCTCAGTCGTGACTTTTTTTGATCTGATGCTTTAGGTTTTTGGTCTAGATACATTAGATCTGTGCAGCAAAACAAAGAGAGAGACAACTGAGGAGTAAAGAAGGACAGAGGGATTTAGTTGCAAAAAGACGGACAGTCCCTCCAAATCAAGGATAGTTGGGAGCTATGGGTAAACTGTTTTCAAGAGTTTATAAAAAAAAAAAACATAATCTAAATAAAATAAAGTAAATTACAAAATGCACCATGTAACTATACAAAGTATTATACTACTCTAAAGTCATCCAACCTCTAAATTATGGCCTCTGTTATATGGAAAAGCCAAGAAAGGAAGTAGTAGTGTAAAAACGCACTATTGGGTTCAGTCAATCATTGCTCACTTATGAACGCTTTATGGCCCATGCAACTGGGGACATGGCAGGGGTGTGTTCTCTGTACTTCCACTTTGTGTTAAAAGGCATCCCTCTTTCATATCTCAGAACTTTGGGAGGTATGCACAGGATAAAAACAAGCTTCTATACATCAACTAACTGGTGATTTAGGATTAGGGGTCATTTCAACTGGAGGAGGAAGCACATTTGCTTTACTTCTGTTCTGGTGACAATTTTTTATTTTTTTTCACTTTCAGTCCCAGTGGCAGTGGTCACCAAGAATGACAGAGAAGCAGAAAGAAGACAGCAATACCCAACAGAGGTACTGTTAGAATACACATTATTGTGTTTATAGCAATAACTCCTGCAGTATATAATTTTGGTCACTAGATGGCAGTGTTTATAAGTTCTGTTATATCTATGGTAGATACTCTGTTGTATTGAATAAGGTATGCCATGCCATGTGCAGCATGCATATCAGACTGTGTGCTTGTGTTTCTCCGTGAGGCTGTGCTAGAAGTTCCAACAGGTACTAATACCTCAACTCCACTTCATCCAAAACCAACAGGGTTATTCACAAAAGAGTTTGGAAGAGGCAGGAGTAGTGAACAATCTAGGACAACATAGCTGAACTGGAAAGTGAGCTAAATTGAATAATTTTTCCAAATCAGCTATATTGTCCTAGATTGTTCTCTTCTCCTGCCTTCTCCAACTCTTCACCCTTTTGTGAATAATCCTGTAAAAAAAAAAAAAAGTTTAGGTTTTAGATACATTTTATTATCATTTAATGAATGTTTGCATTTAAGGAACAAAGACAATAGGGGGGTTATTCACAAAGCTGGCGAATGCAGCCGAGTGAATAAACCAGGCGAGGTGAAATGAGCCAAATGATGTTCGGCTATTCACTATGGATCAGTTTGGCCGATACCCATGGGGGACCTCTTACATGGGTATCAACTGTACCGGGGCGGCATGGCAGAGGTGACAGGGGAGGGGGTGGAGGGGGCCGGGCCCCAGCAGCAGCAGGTAAGAAGAGTTGGAAGGAGGTACAGGGAAAGGCACCCCGACGACCAGCCCAGCCCACCTGGAACCCTGCAGAGTCCACCGTAGAGAGTCTCAGGTGGGCTATGCAGGATCTATGGTGTGCTCTGCAGGGTCTCAGGTAAGTCCAGAACGCTACTGCAACATTAGAGACTGCTGGGGGGTCGGGGGCCAGTGTAATCCGCTCACCGCGCCCCCCCTCCCCCCCCATCTTGGGAGGGGGGCCCAAGATAAAATCTTGCACCAGGGCCCTTTGGTTATTAGGTCCGCCACTGTGTTAACAATACCTTTGAAGGAACAATCAGATCATTTTCATCATCTGAATACTCATATGCGGCTTCAATGTTGTTTAGTGACCTCTGGCCTTTGCTCTCAATGTAAAGAGGCTCCGCTTGAGATTCCTGGTTAACTTGGATCCATAGATATCTAATAAAATGAATACAAATAAAGTAAATAAAAATGCCGTCTAACTTTCTAACTTGTTTTTATTTTACTGTAAAATGGCCGAACAGTGTTCGGCTCACTTCACTTCAGATCGGTCATTCACTCGGCTGCCCTCGCCAGCTTCGTGAATAAACCCCATAGTATATACATACATACATATACACACATACAGATTGGCCTGCATGTATTTGAACCAATTATTAAATATGCATGCTATATTTATAGATGTCAGGGCCAATTTGGAGGTGGGGACAGAAAAAACAACTCCACACAGATAATTGAACTGAGGGCTCCCAGTGCTACAAAGCGCTTACCGCTGAGCCACTGTGCTGGAAACAAAAAGTGCAATTCTTCTAAATACACAGAAGAAATACATATATGGGAACTGTTCAACTAGTATATCTGTTCATCCAGTTCTGAGATTTACACAGCTCTGCAACAGGGGATGGCCAGACAAATGACACCACTTTCCACTTGTTACCATACTACTTGGAATGACACCATTTTTCACTTGTTACCATTACTGACTGTAGAAAGGAAATAGTGGTGTCCAGCGATGGGGTTTTTGTCTGTGGCTGTGGAGGATTCACGCAAATGTTCTGTGTTCGCTGTTTGCCTGACAGGTGAAGTTATGGGCAAGTTTGCCTAAGTGCCAAACGCAGAACCTCATAATGTCTTGCCAGACCTGAAACTGTGATCAGGTGGTATAATATGATCCATAATGGGGATTGGTAAATCTACCTATAGAGCTGCACAGTGCTGTATATTGCCACTGTTACATTACAGTGAATTGCAGTGTGGTGGGATGGGGAGATTGGAGTATAATCCTCCTTTCCTCTTCCCCCCGTATTCACTGTGCTTTCCAGTGTTCCTATACTCTGAACTGCATTGCAGTGTAACACCCATTGTGTTCACAATACAGAGACCCAACAGTCCTTTTTAGGACTACATTTTGTTTGTGTCAGCAAACAACATCTGTTGCTCTTTAGCTGCTGCCCCCCCCATGTCTTTTTTAGGGGTGTTTTATGGAGTTTTTCTACATCATTTAAAAAAAACAAAGGGTTAGGAGTTATAGTGTTTTAGGTTTAATGTCTGGGGTTTAGTGTTTTAGGTTTTTGGGGGAGGTATATTTTATTTCTATATACCTATAATTTGTTTTGTTTTTTTGGGGGGGGGGGGGGGGGGAAACCTTTCTTAGAAGCACATCACAGCCTACTGACGCGGACAAGTTTACTGCACCAAATCACCAAAATAAGAGGTTCTTAGATTTCTCGTTTTTTTTTTATACCTGCTGGATACTAGGGTCAAGAGGAGCCGCTGTATCACTGTTTAGTCAGCAACATTGTAAATACCTAAACCACCCCTATTAAACTCCTTTGCCTACTGCAGGGTTATCTTTGTGTAAACTGTGATCATTCTGCCACTGAACTTCAATGTTGGCTAAACTGAGACCAAGGTGCTGATATATTAACGTTCCTCACAGCATATTCGTATGGTCACTAGATGGCGGAAATGCTTTACTCTGGGTGGAACATTTATACATCAGTCCCCATGTATGGTATTTGAAATTATTTCGATGGCTTTCACTGAATTGATTTCTTTATTATACAGAGAACCCCGACAGCAATACTTTTCCATTGTCCAGAAATCTTACCGTACAGGGAGACAATTCCATTAATGTCATCTGCATGAAGATGAAATTGACCGGGCTCAACATATTTGTAGATTGGGAACATCAAGGCATCTGAATCTGCACTGTGATCAAGTCCAAGGGAATGGCCAAATTCATGGGCAGCGACAAGGAACAAGTTATAACCTTTAAATAAAGAGCACGAGAGAAAACTTGGTTTCGTATATTCCACAGCAGTGTGCAAAAACCCTAACAAATAGGTCTAGGGCTACACTGGTGATTACTGAGAGATTTAACTTCTTGTTGCCCATGTTGCCCGTCATCTCATTAGCAAATGAGGACACTGCCAACAACTAGTTATATCTCCTTGTACCAAAGAGATTTATTCATCACTGTAGCACTATGCTAAATGTCAGCTAAGTCCCTCTCACAGAAATACAGGAGAGAAATGAGTTACATACAACTAACACGGAGATAATTTTTTTGTACAAAGATAGAGAACAAAAATGGAGTTAAAGCTCAAGTCCACTTTTCTTATTGTATTTTTAGATCAGTGACCCAGCAGTGCAGGATGTAAAGAACTGCTCTTGCTGCAATATGCACCTCCTCTCCAGTGCTGTGTCACTATTCTCCAATCTAGTGCTCGTCCTCTTCCAGATTGAATGATGCCAAGCACCATTAAACCCACTTCCTGTGCTCCCAGGTCATCATGCACACATCCTCTGAGGATGCATCATCTCTCTAGTCTGGGCTCAAAGTACTTCTGGACTTCTGTTGAGGAGTAAGGACTGCCCATCATCACCACTGGAAGAGTTGAGGAAGGACCTGTGACATCACAAGATTGCAGAAGTAAGGCTGGATTTATACTGTTCCGTGTGCATGCAGTACAAGTGGTAATGCACACGTCTAGGTGTAAGTTGGCCCACAGAGTTTCCCTTTCTCATTCAGGCCAAACTGCAGCACATTTATGTGAACCAGCCATAGAAAAGAATGGGATTTCTACTTGACGTGTTTTATGCAGGAAAATTCAAGAGTTTTGCTGCTTAAAAACAGAAAAGTGTGAATAGGCCCTTAAGGTATATATAGAGATTAAAAAAAGTGGTGTGGAGGGAGGCTTCAGTGAGGAGGTTTCAGGGATCTTGCGAGAATGAAGGTAAAAAAAAATTGTGGAGTTGGACTTTAGGGCCTATTCACAAACTGTATTTTGTACATTGTGGCGGATTACAACATGAAGAAACTAGAATAAAAGACACTGAAGGGAATTTATCAAAACTTGAGCAGACAAAACCTAGAACAGCTTTGCACAGCAACCAATCAACTTCTCTTTGCCATTTTAAAATCTTAACTGAACAAACTTGAGAGAAGTTGATTGGTTGCCCTGGGCAACAACTCCACACTTTGTCTTCTCCAGCTTTGATAAATTTCCCTTACTGTGGGTTACCTGTATAACCTACGGCATCCAGTCAGATGACAGCTGTCATTTTGTAAAGCAGGTGAGGAAATGCAAGCAAGCATCTGAGAGTTTCTTACTTACATGTCCACTTATTGTCCCTTTTGTTTTGCTTGTACTCAAGTCTAAATTTTTATCATAGATCCCTCTCCAGTATAAAAAATGTTTTCCAAGTAGTACTCACCCTCTCTAGTCTATGCTCGAATGCTTCCCTACAAGTCCTTCTCCAAGGTCCAAAGCTGATCCTATTCCCGGTTGAATAACATCCATTGTCATTCAACCCCCTTCCTGTAAGGCCAGGGTGTCAAGATTGTCATGACATTGACCTTATATGGCCACATTAGGTCAATGATGTCACCCTGTTCCTTTGATTACGTGTGGCCGCAATTGATTGGTCGTGCACTGATGCCTAACTTCTGGGTTTGCATGAGCTCAGGTTCAGATCCAACCTGAGCTCATCCTTAAGGGGTGGGTCCATAGAACCCTGGGCTCACGGGAAGGCGGTTGAATTACAATAGATGTCATTTAACTCACTGGAACTGTATGGGAATGCACCTAAGTTCCAGGTTGCAAAGAGCTTGGGTTCAACGAAGAGGCACCGTAGGCGCAGAAAAGAATGCTGCAGAAAAAAGTACCACATGGAAATATGAGCACCATTTCCTGTAGCATTCAGGACCCTACACCACTGGAGGATAGAAGAAGAGAAAGAGAACTATGAGTGTCATGTGACTGGATTAAAGACAGCTGAGATAAGAAATGTGTAAAACAAAATTAGGGAAAGAATGCTTGGGAAAGAGGAGTCGGAAGTGGTAATGAACTGGAGGGTGGTGGGAGATAAGATAGCTGTAATTGGTCTTTTTTCCACACCATCATAGTGATCCATTACGGACATTCTAGAGTATTGTTTTGGATTATTGGAGGTGATATTAAACCACAGGTAAGAGAATGCAGAAAGCTACCAGGAGATGTAGTTTTCCATGTTTCATCTTCATCAAAGTGGGCATCACCACTTATTCTATCTCCCGGGGCATAAGCGTGTGCCAATGTACCTCCTGGACCATCAAATGAGAAGAAGTCACCGTGGCCTGTGCGAATACAAATAATGATTACTGCCTTGTCTTTACTTTTTAATATCTTCTGGTGTGGTGTGACTCTTTCCTTTGCTAATGTTTACAGAAACTGCTGCCAAATGCTATTCGTGTTATGAACAACTCATGAATGGATCAGTGAACAAAAACTCAAAAACCTCGAGACCCAATTATTTCCTCTTTGGAGACCAACATCTTTCCTCTCACACAGAATGGGATGTCACACATTTCTACAAATAGTTTGTAATACTTTTGTACATAGGATGTATGTACCAATATGCTCGGTAAACAGCTAAGCCTCCGTTTTAAAAAGTTTAATAGATTCTTTAATATGGATAATATATTTGTAATACATGTATTTTTTTCACATTGATAGATTCAGTTAAGTCCCAGGGCAGTGCGGTATTGCAATAACATGCGTTGCACTGCAGTAAAGTTGCACTTACACCTGGAGCTGTGATTGATTGATAAATTCAATCTTTTAATAGAAACTTTGCTCCAGCTTGATGTCTAAGACCCAGTTACTCCCCAATGGGGGACCAAACATTTTTCCTCTCACACAAAAAAAGAAGGTGAAGCCTGACTGTTAGCCACAGCCCAAACTGACCATTCCATGACAATCAGGTTTTATTGCTCTCTGCATATGTCAGTGAGCAGGGGGAGTGGTTAAAGATGAGGCACATTGTTTGCACATTAGTAGTCACAGTGTTATAAGAAGTATATTTGGAACAGTTCATGGATTTAAAGGTTACCACTATGTTTATTGTACATGCTTGGGGAATGGAAATGTTTGCTTTAAATCCCCAACGGCAGTAGCCTAATCAAAAGAAAAAAGAAGAGCACGTCAGGAAATAGTTAATCATATAACTACTATATGATATTTATTCCTGTAACAAAAATGTATTAAAACAAAATTAAAATTAAAAAAATATATATAATAAAACTAGAAAAAAAACCATATATACAAAAGAGGGTCAAATACTAAGTTTTAAGTAACAAACCTTGTGCTTCAAATGAAATCTCGATATCAGAGGTTTGATCATAAATTCGGGTGAAAGTCAGGGGGGTGACATCACTCCACAGCTTGAACGCTTTTTCAATAGATGTCTCATGCTTCCTCTTTTCTATATGTGTAAGCTTTCAACTCCAGCTGTTGTGAAACGATATGAGGCATTGCAAGACTCTAATATTACTTAATCCTGACTTCTAAACGTTGTGTTACATACTACTGACCCCTGCACTCTGCATTACATACTACTGATCTCTGCACTCTGCAATACTTACTCCTGACCCCTACACTCTGCGTTACTTACTACTTACCTATGCATTACTTACTACTGACCGCTGAACTCTACATTACTATAGGCCTTTGCACTCTGCATTACTTACTACTGACCTCAGAAATCTTCAATACTTACTCCTGACCCCTACACTCTGCATTCCCTTATTAATGACCTTTCCACTCTGCCTTACTTACTATTGATCTTTGCACTCTGCCTTACTTACTATTGACCTTGGCACTCTGCATTACTATTGACCTCTGCACTCTGCATGACTTATTCTTGACCCCTGCACTCTATGCTACTTACTCCTGACTCTGAATTCTTTGTTACTTACTACTGACCCCAAATTTTTCATGTCTTGCTTATATTTTAATAGGGCCAGGTTATCTTCTTGAGAAAAAAAAAAAATACACCCTGCATATCTTTGATATTTTCCATGTTGTTCAGGTAGATCTCCACCTTTCTAGGACTGCCTACCACTAATCTCGTGGATAAGTAATTATGAGGAGTGGGAACATCTTTCACAGAAGTTTCTAAAAGTAGTTTGGTTTTAAAATTTTGGTTTTCAAGTTAGTACCCCTGTCTGGGTTCCTGTTAAGGAGAATCACTCTCTCTATGTGTCCAGGTAACCATAGTTACTGGGACTTAAAGTGAGAAAAAATTCAAAATGTTGGGATGTTACTCAACAGAAATAGAGGGTAGGTCATCCAATGGGGATACCTGTGGTGACAACTGTTTAGGAGCGAATTTCCCTCACTTTGATTAGATCTCTTATAACTTCCTGTTTTGTCTATGGGACAGGCAGTGTATAGAAAGCTTCCCAAAGGGACACATACAGGAAAAAAACTGACAGGGGAATAACTATTCCATACTCTATTGAAACCTTAAAAAAAGTGATAGATTTACTTAAAGCTTTTCTGGCTTTTCTTAAAGCCATCTTTTTTGTGGGCAGGGATGCACTGCCCATGTGCGCATGCGCAGTGCGTCCCCGCTACAACAACTATGATGGCCACCAACAATAAACCTTAGTGCCAGGGGTCATTTTGTTGTGGTTGTGGTTGCATGTGCAAGATTGCCACCAGCAATGACGTTTATTGTCATTGGCCATCTTTTTGGTGGTGTAGCCCTCATCACTTTTTGTGAGGTAGCTACTAGAAATGTAGTAATGACAGTCTGGTTGAATTATAGTTGGCATTTATCTGGTTAATTCCAGGTGTTCTGGCATTGATTGTGCCTGCCTGTGGAGTGCGACTCTGCTGCATTGTGGGACAGCCAATGAGGGGCACAGTGAGTGTGTGTGCAGTTCACCAGCTAATCACTGGGTTCTCTAAACCAGTGTTGTATGTTGGCTAAGTGCTTATACACTCGAGGGAATTGCCATGTGCTCAGTTTGGACCAGCCATGGATTATTGCAGGTTGGGTTGCTGTCCAGATTAGGCCTGGGGGTGGGGATGCTGGAGTGCGGGAAGTGTTTGGCTAGGCCTCACGTATGGAGGAGACCTGTGCTGTTGCCAGAGGAGGAGAACCAGGGAAGCTAATGGCTACTGGAGGTGCCCGGAACATAGCGGACCTCAGGAGCGAGTCTGGAGTCTCTTCTGTTGAGGATCTGTGCTTATCCCTTCTCATCTGCTATTCAAATTCCTATTTGCTGTGCTACAAATGGATCTATACTGAGATACTAAAGGGGACTGGTGAGTCTGGAGCCGACGTCTGTGCTACCCTGGATGTCTGAGATCCCTATACCCTCTCTCCCCAGTGTCAAGATGTTAATAAAAGTTCTTCAGCATTATACTTTTGGCTTGGATGTCAGTTCTGTGAGCACTAGAAGGGCAGCTGAAGACCAAAAACCCCTAGACAGACTGGTGATGACCCAGGTTGTTCTGGCGGCTCTTTCGGGGTGAACGCTACAGTGGTAAATGGCGCCAAAGACAAGTGTCATCACCCTGGGTGTGGTGATGATGCTTGTCTTCTGGTGCTGTGTCTGCATACTTGCCGTATGGACACATGTCTGTATGGCAAGTGTACGGACACGGCGACAGACAAGCGCCATCACCCCGCGCGGGTGATAAAGTTTGCCGCAAAAAAAAACTAAAGGGCTGGTGGTAGGTGCATACCGGTGCGTACCGCCAGAAAAAAACATTGTGTGTGTATATATAACAATGCAGTTACCCTTGCAGGGGTTCTTCAACATCTCTTGGCAACACAAAGATATGCACATCAAGCCTTTTGGCTTTTCTCTTGCAGCATTACTGCTCCAGCCTCAATCCTCAGGTCACTGTCTGTTTCCTCCAGACAGCCTCAGTATCGTGCTAACCAGCACACTTGGTATGCAATCTGCAGCTCCATGCTGCACTGGACTCCACTCTGACTCCTGGGTGTAGTCATCCTGTCTCCCAGGTGGAGTCATGAACAGGTGTGCAATCATTAGGTGCTGGCCACTAATAAACCATGGACCCAGGCAAGGCCGTCTTTAATATTAATTGGGCCGTAAGATTTTGCTAAAGGGCCCCCACAACCCTCCCACCTCCATCACCTGCCCCCCACTTCCCAACCCAGACCCCCGTATCTACCTACATTATCTCCCACCAAAAGAAACTCAAAAATAATTTATATATATATAAGGTTCATTGTAATAACGCAATGGACTCGGGAGTCTGCAACGCAATGGACTCGGGACTCTGCAATGCAATAAGTGCAGGACTCTGTAATGTAATAAACAGAACTCTAATGTAATAAACAGGACTCTGCAAAACAATACATTCAACAGGACAACAAGCATCTTCCTTCCCTCCCCCAAGCCGCGCTCCCCTTTGCATTCCCAGCAACATCATCCTCCTCTGCCAGCCAGGCGCTCCGCTTTTTGGAGCTGCAGACAACAGGCAGAGAAGAGCACAGCTTCGGCCACTCCCAGCATGTACAAGCAACTTCACCGTCTGATGTTCCGTCTCGGCTGCTCTTCTCTATCACCTGCCAATTACCGCCTCCCTCAAGCTAAGCTAGTGCCGGTCCTGGCTGTCAACATGCTGTTAGTCCCCAGCCCAGTCCGCCCCTGCTACCAGTGGTGTCGCTGCTCCTGCCTGCTGCTCCAGATGAAAGGGACAGCTGCTGTGGGCCCCTGTAACTTATGGGGCCCGGGGCAGCTACCCCTTTTGCCCTGCGGCAAAGACGGCCCTGGACCCAGGAATGCAGATTGCATCCCTCCCAATTCTCTTTGAAATCTCCCAGTTCCAGGATCCCAGGCCAAATCCAGAAAACCTAGAAGGAACTGCAAAACCAGCTCTCTACCGGTAAAAGTATTTGCTTTCTGGAACCGCTCAGCCTCTCTGGCTAAAGGCCGTGACACACTGCACGCGAAGCAGCGCAGAGCGGGGGCGCGCTGCCTTTGCGAGCAGTGTGTCATGTAATTTTCTGCTCGGCACCTCAGCTTGCGAGAGCTCGCGGAGCTGAGCGTGCCGAGATGAACAATTTTAACTTCAGCCAATCGGCTCACGCGTATAAACCAGCGCGTCGCGATGCGACAGCTGGCAGGTTGTTACGGACGAGCCGATTGGCTGAAGGTGCTGTCAATCATCTGACTGCACTCCGCTCACAAACTGCACGCAAAGCTCCGTGCCGGATAGCTTTGCTTCGCTCTGCACGGCTTTGCGTGCAGCGTGTCACGGCCTTAAGAGTCAGGGGTGACTACTTTGCCAAATTACACAGTGACATTGCTGAGAAAGAGTGAGAAGGTGGGAAAAAAGGGGATCCCGCAGGACATAAGTGACAAAAAAATTAAGAAAACATTAATAAATAAATCAAAAACATAGCAGGTGTGATATTGGGGAGCTCACAGAGCACTCGCACAGGCTTTTCCATTAACAAAACGTCATTATTTTCTGTTCAAAAGGCAGACAGTAAAGGAAGTCCAACATAAATAGCTTGCTGCAGCATATAACAGATATGGGCTCACCAATGCTCACCCTTCACAGGTTATCCTGTTCAGTGTCCCAGTCCCAGGACCTTACTGTTTTCCTCAACAGGATCTCTTCAGGAATACACTGGGCACTTTGAGCAGCTTTCAGCAGCCTTTGATTTCTCACCCATACACCTTGGGTGCCTGGCTCTCTCAGCCTCTCTAGGCCTTCCAGCCTCCAACACATACACAGCCTTCTGGGTGGAGTCCGCCTGACTCCGAGACACCACCTGTCCCTCTTCCCAGCAGGAGCCCTGAACACACTCCAGCACCCTCCTCATGAGGGATGCACACAGGTGCACAATCAGGTGCTGGCTGCCAATAAAGCCTGGACCCAGGAATGGAGATTTCATCCCTCCCAATGCTCTTTGAAATCTCCCAGTTCCAGGAACCCAAGCCAAATCAGGAAAACCTGGGAAGAACTGCAAAGCCAGCTCTTTCCCAGTAAACGTTTGCACTTTCTGGAACTGCTCCGCCCCCCATGGCTGAGAGACCTGGGTGACTATATTGCCAAAACACACCCTGGCATTGCCACGCACTGCTACACAGGTCATAAGCACAGAAGTAACACCATGGTGTGAAGGCCCCTCAGTGCCACCATCTGCAGGGAATGTATCCAAAAAGATTCACATTGCAACAGAGTTGTGTTTTTGTCACCACCTATTAGAACATCACCTCCCCCCCTTAATTCACAAATTTGATGTCAGGCATTAAAGCCCCCCCCCGCCCCCATTGCTGGTGTAAGAAATTACCTTAAATGATGCCTCTTGATCCGATCTTCTTCTTTCATGTAATTTTCAGGAATCCCTCCAGCACTGGTGCCGGTCTCTGATCCAGCGCTGACTGTCTTTTCCTGTCTCACTGAGTCTGGGCGGGTGCACGCTGCCTCCATTGACTTACCTTCTGTCTCTCCTCGTCTCCCGGCCGAGGATCTGCTACTGCGCCTGCCCCATGATCCTTTGCGGCCTCCCGAGAATTTTCAGATCTTTGGACGGGAGTGTGCGGCGGAGACAGAGGTAAGTAATAACCTTTTTGTTAACTTTTTTTAATGTTTTTGCATATATCTGCTGATTGGTGGCAGTAGATATATGCAACAACACCGTGAGGCTTTAATATAATCCCTTAACAAAATGTACCGCAACCGGTCTATTGCCATTGATTGGTTTGTGCAGATGGTGGCACTCTAGCGCCAACATGTCACATCTGTGCTTCTGGAAACAAAATTTGAGTGGTCCAGTATGCTTCCCAGTTATAACCAAAGAACAGAATTCAGCATTTTCTTAGGAGCTGCAAGAAGAGTATATAGGAGACTCTGTATGGGTGGCAGGGAGTGTCCCCCGGGGAAGATTTATGAGTGGTTCTGTGACAGGGCCCAGGCACTGCTGTGTTATAGAAATGCTGGGAAGTTTATGTCTCCAAATGTTTCGTTTGTTGCTTTATAACTGAGTAATGATCTCTATCTACCAAGACTGCACTGTTATCCCTATGCAGTCCCTGACCAGCTCCCCTAGAATGTGTGCAGTCCCTGGTCACTTCCCCTAGAATGTGTGCAGTCCCTGACCAGCTCCTCTAGAATGTGTGCAGTCCCTGACCACCTCCCCTAGAATGTGTGCAGTCCCTGGTCACCTCCCCTAGAATGTGTACAGTCCCTGACCACCTCCTCTAGAATGTGTGCAGTCCCTGGTCACCTCCCCTAGAATGTGTGCAGTCCCTGATCACCTCCCCTAGAATGTGTGCAGTCCCTGACCACCACCTCTAGAATGTGTGCAGTCCCTGATCACCTCCTCTAGAATGTGTGCAGTCCCTGACCGTCATCTGTAGAATGTGTGCAGTCCCTGGTCACCTCATCCTGTAGAATATACGCAGTCTCTGGTCACCTTCTCTAGAATGTGTGCAGTCCCTGACTGTCTCCTTTAGAATGTGTGCAGTCCCTGACTTCTTCCTCTAGAATGTGTGCAGTCCCTGACCTCTTCCTCTAGAATGTGTGCAGTCCCTGATCACCTCCTCTAGAATGTGTGCAGTCCCTGACCATCACCTGTAGAATGTGTGCAGTCCCTGGTCACCTCCCCTAGAATGTGTGCAGTCCCTGATCACCTCCCCTAGAATCTGTGCAGTCCCTGGTCACCTCCCCTAGAATGTGTGCAGTCCCTGATCACCTCCCCTAGAATGTGTGCAGTCCCTGATCACCTCCTCCTGTCGAATGTGTGCAGTGCCTGACCACCTCTTTTAGAATGTGAGCAGTCCCTGACCACCCCCTCTAGAATGTGTGAAGTCCCTGACCACCTCCTGTACAATGTGTGCAGTCCCTGACCACCTCCTGTACAATGTGAGCAGTCCCTGATCACCTCTTTTAGAATGTGAGCAGTCCCTGACCACCTCCTCTAGAATGTACGCAGTCCCTGATCACCTACTCCTGTAGAATGCGTGTAGACCCTGACCACCTCCTGTACAATGTGAGCAGTCCCTGACCACCCCCTCTAGAATGTACGCAGTCCCTGATCACCCACTCCTGTAGAATGTGTGAAGTCCCTGACCACCTCCTGTACAATGTGAGCAGTCCCTGATCACCTCCTGTAGAATGTGTGCAGTCACTGATCACCTCCTGTAGAATGTACGCAGTCCCTGATCACCCACTCCTGTAGAATGTGTGAAGTCCCTGACCACCTCCTGTACAATGTGAGCAGTCCCTGATCACCTCCTGTAGAATGTGTGCAGTCACTGATCACCTCCTGTAGAATGTACGCAGTCCCTGATCACCCACTCCTGTAGAATGTGTGAAGTCCCTGACCACCTCCTGTACAATGTGAGCAGTCCCTGATCACCTCCTGTAGAATGTGTGCAGTCACTGATCACCTCCTGTAGAATGTACGCAGTCCCTGATCACCCACTCCTGTAGAATGTGTGAAGTCCCTGACCACCTCCTGTACAATGTGAGCAGTCCCTGATCACCTCCTGTACAATGTGAGCAGTCCTCGATCACCTCCTGTACAATGTACGCAGTCCCTGATCACCTCCTGTACAATGTGAGCAGTCCTCGATCACCTCCTGTACAATGTACGCAGTCCCTGATCACCTCCTGTAAGGCCCTGGTCCCCCTCCCCCCCCCCACACTTCTTTTTTGGACCTTTTTAAATGTATTTTTCTATATTCACAAATCTCTTAGCCACACCCCTTACTAAATGTAGCCACACCCACTGTTTGCGATCTGCTACTTGCTCGCCCTGGTAGACGCCTCGCTGGGTTTACATCTCCTAGCACAGGAACAGCCTTTTGTGATTGTTGGCTCATCTAAGTGAAGCCAAATAAACAGGTAAATATAAATCTTTCACTGACAACCTCACAGAATTATAATGCCATTGTTGCTTCTTCCACCTGCCCAGCTGTGTCAGGTTATGTGTACCAGCCAGCATGAAGGACAGTGGATGTGTATGTGAGCTGCTTTCATTTCTGAGCCCCACAAACAATCATTCCCAGCAACAGAGAGCCGCAACACATGGCAACCAAACAGGAAGGGGCTCTCTGTGGCTGCATCTGACCGGTTGCCATGGGTTACCTAACACTGCTGCTCTTACCATCATTGACATCACACGGGCCTAAATCTGCTTAAAGGGGATATAAAAGGACAGTGCAGGCCAGCCTGGGGGAACACATTTCTGGTTGCGCATGCTAACTATATCCATAAACACAAACAATATTCCAGACCTCAGACATTGAGTTAGGGCCCATTCACACTATATAAGGTGACTGTCTTTTTCCAACCATTGAACACCGCATGTTCAGCAGTTGCCGGTAAAGCGCATAGAAAACAATTGTTTCTTTATGTGCCTCATTCACCGCACAATGCGGGTGTCATGTGTGCAGCAAAACAATGCAGACATATACACG
Organism: Nanorana parkeri; assembly: GCF_000935625.1. NCBI lineage: Eukaryota > Metazoa > Chordata > Amphibia > Anura > Dicroglossidae > Nanorana > Nanorana parkeri. The sequence goes on from NW_017307297.1 coordinate 33,071, forward strand.
GCACATGATATGCACTGTTGAGCATTGAGCAGGTACCTGAATAGACTGTACAGGGGTAGTGTGAACGGGCCCTTAGTCTTCTGCATTTATTGTTTTGGGATATGTTACATTTATTGGTGAACCACAGACACAAAAAAACGGCCCCTTTAATGCTTCAACAACTATGATGAGTCTTTCCAGTGCGCAGTGTATCCAACCAACAAAATGGCTCCGCTCGTCTTGTGATGCACATCCCTGAAGTATTTGTGTCATGTCAGTTATGTCACATCGGGTAAAGCGGAACTATACTGTCCTATCCTTTTGTAGCCGAGGACGTTGCTATCTTAGTCTCTGTTTAGATCTGCAGTTGCCATGGTGCTGCACATGTGATCAGCTATGACACCAGTCTTTGGAGGGCTTCATAGTTTCTAACTTGAGCAATTTCTGGTAAACAGTTAAATCCGTGGGTTTAGCTCGGCTTTATGGGCCTTATACTTGTCTAGGAGGAAGCCATCGGACTGTATTACCCAGCAACCCCCTCACCGCACCGTATACTATTTCATTGATGTGGTCTAATGCCTGCAATACTACCGTATCAATATTTTGACGGGGCCCCAGTTTCCTAACTTGGCACTGTAAAGGTATTGTTGAATTGGTTGGTGGAATCAGTTACAATTATATCTGTGTTTATATTTCAGTATATGTCATTGCCATTGGCTGTTTCAGCTATGTTTAGTGCAGTGCATTCACATGTGGAGACTTCCATAGCTCAGACATTGTCCTCAGCTTCTGTATCTTCCTCCAGGCTGGATAGTTTGGGGAAGGTCGTGACATCCAATGAGCAGGACGTGAATTTTGCCTTTGCAGACTTGAATGTGGTAGAGATGTCCAAAGCTGAGTACACCCAACTTCAGCAGATCCTCTATCCGCAAATGGATCCTGAATGCAAGAAAGGCGGGGTGGAGACTGGAGGTGGTTCAGCATTTTACCCTGTTGGCAGTACCTCTGGTGTTTCTCAATGTCACTCTGCCACCATAACAAGCCAAAGCGGCTTCCCCTCCACCAGTTCAGAGTGTCAAAATGTACACCCCATCGTCTGCCCATTGGTGATGACACCTGCGTCCAACATGAACACCGGTCAGCCTTTAAAGAATCTTGAGTTCCAAGAGACGAGGATGATGAGGCTTAGTGCATCCAGTCTGCATTTAACTGGCAGCAACTCAGCTAACAAAGCTCCAAATGAGACTGGAGGAGATACCCCAGAGGCGGGCACTATGCAGGTGAAGAAGGATGGCAGCACCACTGGAGCCAACGTAGAAAAAGGGAACTCAGCTCGGGTGATTGATTCCAGATTGAAGTCCACTGTTCGTGTACGTTTAGAAGACAGATTTAACAGGATTCATTCTGAGGGGTCCAGGGGTCAGGAGGCACAGGATTCCGTATCTAAGTGAGTAATCAATTTATTGTTTCATTTATTATAATTGCATTGTTTGCTTGAGTGTGGTCATGTGCATGTAATAAATGGAATGTTATTTTTTTTTAAGCCAGATCCTTAACCACTTGAGTACCAATATACCCCTTCATTACCAGGCCATTTTAAGTTGTCATTGCTGTTAAAATATGGGTGTTGGAAATGGTGCACTAGATACAACATAACATTACTGTACAGGTTATACACAAAGGGAGGATAAGGTAAAGAAGTTAATATACCGGCCCATACATTGGGATGGAGGTGAGGGTTAAAAAAAAAGATCCCACAATGAAATCCCCCCCACCTTGAATTTTCTTCTGCCTGTGACCTGATCCTAATGAATTATTATTGGTCATCACACTGATCACAAGATTCATAGCCACTCCGATCAGCTCTGTACCTTGTGTCTGTGATCTGAGCTGTCTAATGGCAGCGGAAATCACAGCCATTAACAGGCACACTGGCCGCCATGTGTTTTCTGAAACGACATTTAAAAATGGTGGTCCGGAAGACATGTGCACCTCCTTGACGTTCTTTTCTTTTGGTTTTCTCTTTCTCCTCTGGTTTCTCGCCTTGCTCCTTTTGTCCTACCACTGTTAGGTGATTTATCAATGTTGGGCTTGGTATATGCCTTTATGAGTGGGCTCACGGACAGGCTCCACTTTATTGTTTTTCCTGCCTAAAAGTGATTCATGCACATAGAGGCCCTTTGAGGGTCCTATTTGTTTTTTTACAATATGTAAGTACAGAGGTGGGTGAAGCACGACTATAAGGTACAATATTTTAATTTGTATTGGGATCATTCCTGTGATAATAGTGTTCAGTGTTTGAGTTCCTTTTTTTATTTCAAAGGTATTTTTTTATATTTGTTCCCATTTTTACATGTAGGCCAAGTTGTCCAGCAAAACTGACAGTTTGAACAAACTATTATGGCCAATTTACACTATGGCGTCGCAGTATTATTATTATTATTACATTAGTATTATTATTAGTAGTATTTATATAGCGCCAACAGTTTGCGCAGCACATTACAATATAAGGAAGACATTACAGTTACAATACAATTCAAGACAAGATGGTAAGGAGGGCCCTGCCCCTGAGGGCTTACAATCTAAAAGAGGAGAAGAGCAGTAACGTCAGGCCCATGTTTAATACTGATTGGACCCTGGACAAATATTTTTTTGGCCCCCTGGCGAAATTTCTCTCACCTCCCCAACATCCCAAAAAAACAACCAAGAGCTTCACAGCAATACAATGCATATTAACCCCTTCGTGACTGACGACGTACAGTGTACGTCGCCAGCATCGGGGATGTTTAAACAAGTCTGTTATGTTTAAAATAAAAGTAGATATTATAAAAAAAAATGCTTTAACTATGTACACACCCAGAAAAATTAAATTATATTAATTAATATTACTAAACCAATTAATTGTATTTCCTTCCACAGCATTTATTTATTTATATTTATTATTCTTAATACACACCCACAATAAACAGAAAAATCAAATCTATATTAATGCTACTAAATCAATGTATTTATTTTATAATTTTTTCTAAAAATGATTAGCCCAGCAGTGATTGAATTTATATATTTTTTTACATTCATTAATTCATTGATTTACAATTGTTTGCAAAATAATTTTTTTTAAATATACTATTTATAAATAGTTGCCCTTGCCCAAGCAGGGTAATGATTAAATTATTACTGCCTGGTCTGCCAGTGCCACAAAGTGCCCACCTCCCACCTGCCGCAGTCGTGTTCCAGTTTCCGCCTCAGTCGGCGCTTTCCAGATGTCACGTCTGACACTCATAGACGTGTTTGAGGCACCTGGAAGGAGAAGCCCTAGTGACGTCCACCTGTGAGACGCATCATGTCACCCTATGTGGGAAGGGGGAGGAGCCACACGTAAATGTAGTACAGATTGTATTATGCGATGGTGCCGGTTGCATAGAAAAATAAGTTATGGCATTGCTGTATGCCATACCGTATTCTACTATGCGATCGGCAAGTTTTTGCGGGCTCAAGGCCCCCACAACAATGACTGGGCCCGGGGCAACTTCCCCTTTTGCCCCGCGTTAAAGAAGGCCCTGAGTAAGGTGCACATTTTACTGCATTGCATGGCAATGCATGTTAAATGCATTAGTGTGATGTGGTGCCATTTATTTGAATAGTAATTCAAGTAGATCCCATCGCATTCCTGACCGGATATAACCCAAGATAATGGGTGGGTGCTGAGATGACAGCAGATGCCTCTGCAGATCAGTATCATGCGGTAGAAAAGTCACTTGCACTCCAATAAGATTTATTTGAATACCACCCCAATGTACCTTGCTGACGTGTAGCAGCACATTAACATGCATTGTGATGTGCTGCCAGAAAAATGCTGCATGCACACTGGGCTGTGCTGCAACACCAGTGCACCAGCAATGTGCATTGCAGTGCCATTCAAATGAATGGCACTGCATTGCACCAATGCATTTAATGTGTGTTGCATTAAAGGAGAACTATGAGATGAGTGATTTCCACTCACCTCATAGTTCTAGCCAACCTGTAGCTAATGCGCATGTTACAGCAACATCATCTTTTAATCTTTTGATTGCAACTTATTCCCCAGTAGAAAATAAAAAAACTGTTGCTGTAGGTGCTTAAAAGGTGTTAAGGGCCATTCACACCACTGCGTCCATCATCCCACCCAGCTCACTGACATCACTGATTGCCAAGAGCTTGGCAAGATGCCAGTCAGAGAGCCCTGCTCATCTCCTGGCAACCAGTGATGTCAGGTTGCTAAGAGCTCTTCCTGTAATAAAGACCAGTCACTGCTGCTCTCTCTACTTGTACAGGATGACTGGTCTTGACTCCACCCCTGCCTGTGGTCTTCTGCAGGCAGCTTGTAATGTGTTGAGCCTGCCGGGCCTCTCCCACAGCTCTGCTCTATGCACAAGCTAACTACAGCTCAGTGACAATGTCACTGCCATTTTTTTTTTAGAATTAAGCCATTGTTTCATTTCATCTGATTGTTGATCTTTTCTGGCTTTGCTGTGGCATTTGTCATATCAATCGATATTTTGAGCTAGGTACCGGTTATTTTCAGCTCGCATTGACTCTCTTTGCTGCAAATAAAGCTTTGCTGCAAATAGTGATCGTTACAACTCAGTCTGACTCTGACTTGCACGTCGTCTTACAGTTTTTTGTGTTATTCCTTAGTGCTCATGATCATGCATGATTTTTAAAAAATATTACATTAATACCCACCGTGACATTTGTATACTGCTTTTTTTTCTTTCCTTGTGTTTTTGTTTCTGTATTTGTTGGTTATATTGTAATAAATTAAGTTTTTTGTCAGAGTTTAACCCTGGAAAAAGGGTCAAAACTGCAAAATTTAAAGACAGTAAATGCTGCATTATTGCCACTAGATGGAGCTGAGGAGCATTGAAAATAAGCTTTTGTTTCCTATGCTCCTCAGCTCCATCTAGTGGCCGTAATTAAGTATTTACCTAATATTGCATTCAACCTATTTGTTTTTGCTTCTATTTGCACAGAACATGTAATGTCATTTTGCAGGGCAAATGGCTCTGTGAATTGTTTATAATTACACACCTTAGTTGGGGGCATTGGTGGGGCTTCCCATGCAATCTGGGTGACGGTAGCCTTAGTGGCAGCCCTTTAAATGGCCTAATTGACCATCAAAAACTGCAATGCAATTTGAAATTCAAATAAAAAGAAACAAATTACATTTGAATAGAAAACTGACGTCAAATGTGAGTTCATCCAGCATAGGAATCTGAACCCTTCTGCCCACACACATTTCAATGTTACTGTACAATCTCTGTGCAATAGTTACATAGTTACATAGTTACATAGTTACATAGTATTTGAGGTTGAATAAAGACATTAGTCCATCAAGTCCAACCTATTAGGATCTCATTCTAGGAGTACCTGTACCCCTGTATATTACGGTCCCTTAAGAAATCGTCCAAAAGTTTCTTGAACAATTCCACATTCTTTGCTGAAATCACTGTCTGTGGCAGTGAGTTCCAGACCCTAACTGATCTTACTGTGAAGAACCCCCTTCGCCCCTTGTGCTGGAATTTTTTTTCCACCAATTTTAGGTGGTGGCCTCTAGTTTTTGTAATGGAGTTAATTTTAAACAGTTTATCGCTAATGTTGCTATAACGCCACTTAGCTTCCAGGCACTTTGTTCTCCAAGCCCTGTTGTGAGCAAGCTCAAAATGAGTGATGCACTAGTTTATAATACACCTGCTCAATGAGAGACACCTGAGCTCAATTAACCCCTCCCCCTAACAAGAGCACTGCAACCAAAAATCAAGCACTTAATATATCCCAAACAGTTCAAATCCAATTTTTTTAACGCCACTTAGCTTCCAGGCACTTTGTTCTCCAAGCCCTGTTGTGAGCAAAATCCTTTGGATTTTCCAACAACCATGAAGAGTGAGGGCCTACAAAATTATAATAACTCAAATCTGGCTCTTGTGTAAACCCAGTTGTAAGGGATTTCATTCAAGCTCTCAAGCCTCCAGCAAATTTCATGTGGAGGCATAAATATGGGTCTGAATGACAGTCTTGTAGTCTTCTATATAATGAAGATGTTTTATAAGGAGTGTAGAATCAGTAGCTAACTTTCAGATGAGCTTCTGTATTTGATTGTCTAAATTATTTTTGTCTTCACCTTCTAGCCCCGTGCCCCTCATCCACCACCCATCTCAGCACATGGAAGCCCAACACCACAAGTGTGCCACTCTGGCGAAAATGGAAGGTTCAGCCGACACAGGGATTCTTCAGTTCCCATATCCCTGCAAGAGCCAAACTAGCAGCATTGGCTCCTGCCACACACAGGTGATCAACCTTTGCAGTCAGATGCCCTGATGTGTCCATGGGGATGTTTCCCGCACTAACCAATCAGATTTCTTTTCTAAATTCTCTTGGAAAACAAAAGAATAAGAAAAGAAATGTGATTGGTTGGCAGTTTTGGTCAGGTTTTGCAAAAATCGGCTTCCACTCTCTCTTTATCTCTTTCCAGTTGAGTGCCTCCGACGGCTATGGATGCTCTTCCCCTCTGCAGGAGGAAACCAAGCTCCAGGAGATGTCACTTCCCAAGAACTTCTCCTTCTGTTACCAGCAGGAATGGAAATCTGCAAATCAGAATAAACTAATGCCTAAGCAGGTCTGGAATACAGGTAAGGGTGAGTTCTTCTACGTTTGTTCCAAGTGTCCTGAGAACTATTTAGGAACATTGCATTCAAGTTCACATAGTATTGTATTAATACACAGATCAGCCTTAAAGTGACATTAAACCCTCAGATTTTTTAACATAAAACAATACTGTAATGTGTGCCTTACTGTAATCCATGGTTGTTTCCCTTCTCTTTGCTGCTCTTCCTTTTAAATCTGTATCTCTTCTCATGCTGGGGGAGAACTTCTGTTTTGCAGCAGACTGCCTTGTCTCTGGAATGGCTACACAGTGTCTGTGTATTAGTTTCTATAGGCTTGTAACCTGAGCCAGCACTACAGGAAGAGGCCCTGAGCTGAAAAGGGAAGTTCTCACCAAGCATGAGAAGACATGAGGATTTAAAATGAAAAGCAGCAAAGAGAAAGGAAACAACCATGGATTACAGTAAGGCGCACATTACAGTATTGGTTTATGTTAAAAAATCTTAGGGTTTAATGTCACTTTAACATTATGACCATCTGCCAAATATTGAGTAAGTCCCCTTTTTGCTGTCATAACAGCACTGACAATTTGATATGGTTTTTTGCTCTTTGTTGAGATCTCCTTATGGAGATCTCACTTACCATCTTGTCTTGAATTGTATTGTGATTGTAATGTCTTCCGTATATTGTAAAGCGTTGCGCAAACTGTTGGCGCTATATAAATCCTGTATAATAATAATAATAATATGGAGGGTAAAATTTATTGTATTGCATATTTACAATAGGAGACCCAAGAGCTTTATTTATATGTATATATAGATGTTTAGCCCCCTATCCCTCGTTTGTATACACAAAACAGCACTGACTCGTCGAGGCATGGACTCCACTAAACCTCTGGAGGTATAGGTCATTTCTGTATGAGCTTTTGTCCTACCACCGCTAGGTGGTTAGTGAAAATAGGTAATTTCTTTTCGGGGAAGGAGGAGATGGTAAAAATAGGTGATTTCTGCATGGGGAAGGGGTAGATGGCTATTAGAGGTACGGTCTGTCTGGAGCAGAGAAAGAGGCAGAGAGAGGAGGGAAGTGTGAGAAAGCAGCAATACGATGTGGGGGGATAGATGTCCAGGAAGATGAGAAGCAGAACATTGCTGTATATTTGCACTTATATTAGTCCTCAGGAGAACTTTGTGGCTTTGTGAGAGTTCTGTGTTTAGTTTTTATTGCAGTTTATGCACTGAAAATCACAACCAGCATTATCGGCCCTGCCTGCTGGGCTACAAACTTCAACCTAACCCCATCTCTGTCTGTCCCAAACCACATGCATACATTGATTTCTTTCCCAGCAAAAAATATTGTTGAATTGACTCCTATGCGCCTGCCCACACACTGTGTAGGGAAAGGGCTCTTGAAAGATGTAGTTCTTGGTGTGTGCCTACATCAATAGGAGTTGGCCTCCTGGCAGCTGCCACTGCAAGAAATGTATAGACCTGGTGATGAAGTCACAATAAAAGCTGTTTCTATTTAACTGCCTGCTGGCCGGCCATTGCAAAAAAACGGCCGGCCGGGAGCTCCCTGTGTCTGAGCGGGCATTTTTTAAGCCCTGTCAGCCACGCCCACTCGAGCACGGCACGCGGGAAAGTGCCAAAATGTAAGACAGGCAGCAATGCCTGTTTACATACAAGCGATCCGCCGGCTACAGAGCCGGCGGATCTCTTGTATAACGTGCTGGTATGTGCGCCCCCCTGTCTGCTGCCCCCACTGTCCCCCTGGTTTTGGGCTCCGCTGTGCCCAGTGCGAGCCCGGGACCAGCATGGTGGCTCTGTGACAGGGGATCAGAGGGAGATTGGTACACGATCTCGCTCCGGTCCCCTCTCCAGTGTCAGAATGCGGAAGTGATGTAAATTACATCACTAGCGAATTCTGCTGTCCAGCTTCAGTCCAGCTTCAGAAGCTGATGAAGCAGATTTGTGCTTCATCAGCTTCTTTGAGGGTCCCTAGGTGACATTAGGGGTCTTGGGGACCCCTGATGTCTCCATAAAGAGGAACTGTCACATCCTCTGTGCTATCACATAGGGAGCTCCATAGCCCCCTATGTAATAACAATAAAGTTAAGTGGGAAAAAAAAATTAAGGTTGCAAAAAAATATATATTTAAAGTCACACATAAAAAAGAATAAAAAAAACACAATTTTTAAAAAAAGCCTACCCATACATACACGTGTGCAAACATGCGTCGGGTGCGCATACGTGCGATAACGACGATTGTGCCCATTGTGCCGCAGATGTAACATATCGCCGCGAAAAGTTGCAGTGAGAGCAATAATTCTAGGGCCATCAATCACTGATAACACTGAACTGATGAGCTGTAAAAGCTTTTAAAGCGTCGCCTATGGTCAATTTTTGGTATGGTAGTTTTTTGCGATTTCGCTGTTGCATACAATTTTAAAGCTTGACATGTTTGCTGTCTATTTACCCGATGTAGGAAGTCCATGGTCCCATCGCACTCCTGACCGCAAAAAATCCCTCAAAGACGTGGGTGCTGCAGTAGTCAATGGGTGGCAGCCGTAACAATCATGAACAGAAACAGAGACACCGGCACTCCAAATAGCAAGCGAACGTCTATTTATTGACGTGCAGCATAGCAGAAAATGGCCATTACCTGATGTACCTGATGTGACCCCGTCTTTTATATTTTACCAAAAAATTTGGGTGATAATAAATGTATTATAACATAATGTAAAAAAAAAAAAAAAACCTTTAAAAAAAATAACCTTTCACAAATTTTTCCTTTATATAGTAAAAAAAATAAACCCCCCAGTGGTGATTATATACTACCAAAAGAAAGCTCTATCTGTCCCCCAACAAATGGTATAAAATTAATTTCAGTACAGCGTTGCATGACGGAATGAATGTCAGTCAAAGTACCTCAGCGCTGCCTACTGAAAAATGGCCTGGCCAGGAAGGGGGTGTAAACACCTGGTCTTCAAGTAGTTAAACGGACAAGGTAAAAGAAAAAAAATGCTGGGACATGCTCTGGAAGTGAAGAGGGAGTTTTAGGGGCACATTTGGGTACTGCCTGGACATACATTTTGAGACGGTTTTTCCTTTTTTATACTACTTGTTTTAGGTCAGTAAACCAACAAGAGTATTGAGCCCTCCAGGAAGACAAACTGTGTAGTTTTCCTCAATTAATTATGGGTTACCTCCCTTTCTGTAAAGTGCTGTCCCTGACCTATTAGCTGAAATTCATTTTCCAGATATAGTGCACTTATTCTCTCCCCCCGCCCCGACCTAACAGATTCCGCCCCCTCCCCTCTGCAGATGTATACTTCTCCTGTGTTTCTTTACATCCCGCTCTGAAGTCCTCCTTTTTTGGTGGTGGCAGCACAGTGGAACCCCATTGACTTCTATGTCCACCTCCATCTCCCGGGTAGGAAGAGCAGGGAGAGGAGCCCCATAGACATCTACATCTACCTCTTTCAACCAGCCAGGCGGAGCAGGGCATGCCCTATAGACTTCTCTTTGGCTCTAATGCACAGGCGCAATCAGCAGAGCACTTCAGCACAGAATTAACACAAACACAGGTGGCCACCCAAAATATCCAATTTCTTCCTATGATCTCCTGGCTGGTCCACTGACAGATATATTGACAGTATAAATAGATCAGGGGAAAGACTTTAAAGATTCTTGAAGACAAAGTGTCTATATTTTAAATTGCACTGGTAAGGCCTTCTGTACAGGGAATGCTGGCCATGGGTCTAGGGCAGGGGTGTCAAACTCAATTTAATCGTGGGACGCATCAACATTATGGTTGTATCTGTAAGACTATATAAATGTATCTAATCTTTATCATAATTGCCTCTGCATTCGATTACATTGGTTTTAGTAATAACTTAATACCTAGATCTGAAAGTGGAAGTCTAGGAAATGGCTTGGTGGGCCAGATTCGGCCCCTGGGCCTTGAGTTTGACACATGTGGTCTAGGGTGTCCCTGTGCTTTCTCTACTCACACTTTCTTGTTTGGCAAAAGGGAGATATATTTCCACAGTCTCAGCCTGATTTATATTTGATATGGATGAATATTTTGTACAGTCAGTGGTGTTATAGTTTTTAACTCACTTAAAAACATTACCTTTCTTGCACAGATCATCTAGTCAAGCAAGCAAATAACGAAAGATGCCAAAGCCCCCACAGACAGGTAGACTCTGGTATGGATCGAAGAATCCTGAATGAAATTCAGAATTTAAGGGATGGACAGACTATCCAAAGAGCAAAGGAGGTATCGTGGTCACCACAGTATAACACTGGTGAACCGGCTCCGACCAACAGGTCCATTGTACGATACCAGAGCAGAGAAAAGAAGAATCGTATGGAAAGAGATAGAAGGTGAGGCGTCCTACTCAGTCTTCAGTGATCAAGACACAGTACTGAAAGGGGAATTCAAGTTTAAAGTTTATCTAAAGCCAAACATTTTTAAAACCCCTATAAGTTTTTTTCTATCTGTGCCCGATTACAGATAGAAAGATCACCAGTTTTCACCAGAACAGGATCCCCATTGTAAGATTTCTCCCTTATTCCAGTTTTAGTGACCACTGGAACATTTCCTGTCCCTCTGGCAATGGTCACTAGGATAAACAGTGACAGTGACTGTTTATCCACAGACAGCAATACAAAACTGACAGGGGTTCTAACTTCTCCCTACTCCATCCAAAACTAAAAAGAAGGTTCGACTTTAGATGTGTCTTAAATAAAAATAGAATACAGACGGTATCTCTCTTTAAAGTAATGTTATTGCAAGTTCTTTTCTCCTCTGGTATCTTGTCTTCTGTTTGTTGTTCTTTGGAATCCATTGCAGCTCTTACTGATAGTTGTGAAAAGATCTCGGTGTTCCTTGTTATTAAATGCTATTTATTGCTAATTCTATTATTTTATGACTCTTGTGGATTGTGTACACCGGCATTTGTTTGTGCCATAGCTACCTTTGTACCTATAGATGTCAAAAGGATGGTAAAAGCAGCTCAGAGGCAGCTCGGAGAGAACTTAAACATCTCAAATGCAAGCTGAATGCCCCTGATAGCTAGTACCTGTCTATGCATAAGAACTGAGTGAACCCTGTGGATGTGCTCAGAACTGAATTCTTGTCACAGCTGTAGTTACACAAAATGTTGTGTCTAGGCAAGCATTCACTGAATACATCTACACAGAACTGCATAGTAAACAATAGAACTTGGGCCCAATGGACATTTTGAGAGCAGTTGTGTAACTACACACATTGCAAACTTCTGGCCCACAACTGGCCAAACCAGTAGTGACTTTCCTCTACCACAGTGGTATTTTCCACTTGTGGCCAGCCTAATAATAGCCTGCTTTAGGTTATCATCCTTAAAATGGACCTCTATAAGTGATGGTGGCCAATGATTCTTATATCACTCTACTAATACACAATAACATTGGATGCTAGTCTGAGGACAGTCTCATCATGGACATGCCTGCTTGGCAAATCTGCTTGATTTAATAAAATACCTGCAGATAATTTTGTTTTCCCTTCTGCACATCTTCATAGCTGCCCTTGTCTTGCACCAATATGCAGCTCTTTTTCTCCACGGTGGATGGTCAGAACTAAGCTGACCTCAGTAGGTGGATCAAGGCACAGGAAGCAGTTGATGTCTTTCAATGACAGCTATTTTTATTTTTTACAGTGGAGGAGGTGTAAGGGACAATGAATGGAGCGGGGAATGAGTTCACTACAAATCCCTTGATAATGGCTGCAGATCCTCATTTCCACTAGAAAATATATAGCAGCCTCATGAGCAGCTATGGCTTTAGTTATGCCCTTAGTCAAGAGCCTGTTCTGTTATGAATGCTGAATACTGTATCCAAAGTAGAAGATTTCAGTGTCTTGTCATACTGTATCATAATTGTTGGAAAGGTTTAGCAAGGTGGACCTACACATGAAAATTGCCTTCTTTCATTCCAGGCGCAAAATACGGATCTGCTGTGATAAGCTGAATGTGTTAGTTCCCTTTTGTAATGTGGGGACGGATAAAGCCACAACATTGCAATGGACAGTGGCCTTTCTAAAATACCTCCAGAAGCAGCATGGAGATTCTATAAAGGAGGTACAGTATAATATTTATGGCATTGTGGCACTATACTAAAATTTGCACTGCTGGGAACTCATGCACTGCCTACCGCCAGCACAGCTGGGGAAATGGTTAATGTGGACTAACACCCAAATGTTAAAGACAGGGCAGACTCTTAGTCCTATAACATTCTATGCTGTGCTACCTCTTAGTTGAAGTAGATCTAAACCCAATTACTAAAATCTCACATTAGCTTTTGTAGCGATAACTCCCCGCAGGGAGCCGCTGTTTGCCCGGTCCACATCTAGTCGGTCTAGGGGTTGATTTCTAGCTGCGCCCATTAGCACTAACCGCCCTCTTCTGGTGCCCACAAATTCATGTCCACTTCAGTGTTAGAATGCTAAGAAACAGTTTATTGAACATCTTGGTTTGGGAGAGAGGGTATAGGGGTTCTAGGTGTCTAGAGGAAACCATCAGCAGCTCCAGACTCACCGTACCTTGTAAGTGTAGCAATGCAGATCCACTCGACCACATCAGATAACCTTGAATTACTAATATGTGACCTGGACCTGAGTAGTTGGTGCCACACTCCTGGAAAGATTGGTAGCAAAAAAGAAAAAGCTGGGTTTTTTTAGGCACCAAATGACAACTCCAACGACAATAGACCATAAAAAATATATATTTAATGTTTGTAATTTAAAATTTAAAAATAATGCAATATAAATTCATTAAAAGCAACCGGCTAATCAGATAGCTCCCTATGAGCTCACTACATTACTGATCCATCCATTATAAATGTACAAAACATGATTGAAGTAAATCACAGTACATGATTAGTTTGGCAACATGATTCTAGATAATAACATGATATGTTTTGCAATAGAATTTAGAACATGATTTAGGATGATTCACATAATAGACTATAATACACTTTAGGATGGCTATTAATAAATTTATATTGCATTCTTTTTAAATTACAAACATTAAATATATATATTTTTATGGCTATTGTCGTTGGAGTTGTCATTTGGTGCCTAAAAATCCCCAGCTTTTTATTTTTTACATATCAGATAACCACTGATGTACCAGACAGTCCAGATTGATGTAGATCCTCAATCCAGGAAAGATACCGACCATGCTCTGAAGCCCACATAGTTCCAGGGTGATTCAAGAGCCTGCACTGGTCTTGGTTCTCTTCCTCTTTCCATCTCTCAGGCCTCCTCCCTGTTGGAAGCCTCAGGGAAACCTTTTCCCTCACTTCCGCCCATGCCCACCCCCAGGCCTTGGCCTAGCCTGGGGGGCAGGCTGACAGGACCCAGCCCTAATCTATGGCTGGTCCCGGCGAGAGAGAGAGCACATGGCAACTCCCACCAAATATATGTACTCTGTCCCAGCATGCACCACTGGCTGAGAAAAGCCCAGTGATTGGCTGCTGTACAGCACATACATTACATTATCCACCATTGACTGTCCCTCAATATGACAGGGTCACACTCCGCCCAGGGGGTACAGGCAAGGCTAGACACCTGGGATTAACCATGTAATTGCCACTACAAATCCAGCCAGGCTGTCTACAGCCCTGGCTATCACTAAATGCATAGTAGTCACATCACAAAAAGGTGATGGGCGCTACACTGTAATATGGTGATGTAATTCCAAAGGTTGCTATCAGTTGTTTTAAATCATCCACTTTCATTAAAATGGTGATCCTGTCAGGAGGGTTCGTGATCAGACACATCCTGTTGTGGGGTGACAACTAACTCTCAACTGTGCTCAGTCTGTCAAATTTGTAATTGCAGTGACAGATGTCACATGCAGGCAAACATAGCTTTACAATACCCTAGCCTGCCCAGGGCTGTTTATACCATGTGTTAATACTGAGGTCAGTACTCCGAGTCCATCCTGGAGGCATGTACCGAGACAGCCACTATTCAGTCATTACTCTCTATAACCTGGTCCTGGCAGGGGAATGTATTTACAAGTGAAAGCAAGTGGGTGAAGTGTTCTTTGTTATTCAAGAAATAATTAGAGGGTTCCAGAAGGAAAAAAGTTATACCTTTTCATAGCCAACCGAAAATATATATAAAAAAAATATTTTGGAGCTCTAATGCTTTTTTCTTGAATGTACAGTACAGGACACAGGCATAATCATTTATTACGCCTGTGTCCTGTACTGTACTCCAAGGTTATATGTAGCTATCTTCAGGTGTCTGTGTCCTGCACTGTACTCCAAGAAAATACTTTTACAGGAAAGTCAAAAATCATTTTTTTCGGGTATTATGATAGTAGGGAGGACACAAACTAGTGTCCTCCCGTCACCCAAAGCTCAGTATACCACGAGCTACAGCTCGCGGTATACTGAGACGCCGCAGGTGGAACGGATCCCAACAATACTGTCTGGATCCACCCAGCTGCGTGAGTGACAGCTGGATCTGCCTATCTATAGGCAGAGCCATCTGTTGCCGCTCCCTCCACCATCCGTTCCGCCAGTCAGCGCTGGAGGATCGGACAGGAGAGGGGGGGGGGATCCCTGCAGGGAGCCGTGAGTGACAGTCACGGCTCTCTGCAGGGATAGATCGGGAAGTGAGCGAGCGATCTACTGAGTGGACCTGTGACAGTTTCTTTGTCCACAGGTCGGCTCAGATTTTGAGGCTGAGTGAAAACCACTCGCCTCATAATTCTCCTTTAATAAGTTAAGTTCTTGGTCCTGGAACCCTGGGCTCTGCAGATATTTGGGTGGGATAAAGCCTCCATTCCTAGTTCCACATCTTACCTTGTGGCCTCACTTTATTAATAGTCTTAGCTGTTCAGACACCTTTTTATAAGTGAGCTGACTGATAATTAGGACTCATTCACTCTCTTGGCTTTGGGAGCCTTTCAAATGCTGACAAAACCCAAGAAAATGGTACAAGAACTGCATGTTTGTTTCTGGGAACACATTAGAGGGACAAACTGTGTCGGTTTGCTGCCTTTCTGAACAGAAGTGCAAGATGAACCTGCTTGGACTTTTCCTGGATGTTCTGGATTCTCTACTTCTGGGTTTTGTTTAGGATTACATAGATTAAATTACATTTCTATTTACAGTCTTGCTACTGGATCATATAAAATGTGTTTAGCATATGTAAATATATCTGTTTTTCTTTTTGTGATTTCTTTTTCTCTTCATTATTCTTTGTGTTTTATCCATCTTGCAGGAGTTCGAAAGCAGTTACTGCGAAATGCAAAATGAAAATGAAAAACCAATAAAATATCAATATGATAGTTACAAATCCATATAGGAATTCTCAAACACCACCTGACTGCAGGATGTCAAGTGACCCCCAATTGTGAAATATTGCAGGGCAGTACAGTACATAGAATGTGAGCAGAGTAATCACATAACATGTGTGTTGATAGTTTGATGAGTTTAGATGTTCTTGATTTACAGAATATCCGGTATAGTGTCAGCTTTTACAAGTTAGAGGCTTTTTTAGGATGTAGGTTTTTTTTAGTGTATCCCACAGAATGTTCTTTGTTTTGTGTTGACTTATAGAGTGTCCATTTACAGATAAAGCAACAGCAAAAAGTTTCCCAGCAAACTCATCAGCCAGGATGCAAAAAAAACCTGTCTAACCGCTAAGGATAAAAAGAGAGGTTTTAGATACACGTCTTTTGCAGAATAGGTGAAAGCCACACTGCCTCGTCAAGGCCCCTCTCTGTAGTGCGCTCCTAACTCTAACCTATGAGAGTCTCCATATTGGAGCACATGTAGCAAAAGATAAAAGCTGGTTATAAGTTGATAAGTGCAATTGCCATTGACTGTTTTGCATCTAGAGATAAACTTACAAATCCAAAAGATCACATTCAGGACTTGAGTGTAAACATGTCTTGAGAAGATTACAAGGACTGCCATTATTGTACTGCTGCAAAGGCTAGTCTCATGTAAAAGATTCTTCATGATATTTCCAGAAGTCCTGAACTTCATCCTTTGGATTGCAAGGTTCATATTTTTTTCTTATGCTAGATTTCATTCTGCAAAGCTGAATAGTAGGTAAAGGACACTTTTGCTTTCCAAAAGTTCAAGGGTATTTTTGAAATGCGAGCCTGTGCTCCTTATTTCCACGGCTGTGCTGGGAGGTTAGGTCATCGCAGAGTTAGATAGAAAGTTCTGTTAAAGCTGGAGTCTAGTAAAACATTTTGGAGGAAAACACCAGTAGTCTAATAGTGTACCTTCGATGAAGTGTGTCACATGTTCTGCTACCTGTTGGGTATTGTGATAATCTGCCGTTTAGTGATGCCGGATTCCTCCCACAGTGGTAATCCTCTGGCGATGTGAGCAGGAGAGGCTGCAGCTGGAACTGTGAAGGATTGTGCTGTTCGCCCTCCCCTTCCTGTCTTCTTGTCTATTCACAAAACTCCTAGTATTATTTTCCCAGAATGCAAGGCGTCCTGAGAATGGAAGAGGGCCTCCGCTGTCCATTCATAGAGCGCCTTTAAGTCTGGGACATATTACTAGGAGTTTTGTGACAACTAAAAGAGATTTTACTCTCACTTCTTGTTTTGTCTCAAGGACATAAAGTGAAGGTAAATATGCCTAATAGAAGAGACAGCTAAAACAAAATCTGATGGGGTTTTAACTATTGCATATTCCTAACAAAATGAGCAATAGTTTTTGGACTACAACACTCATTGAAAAGTTGTTTAGCATACTAGACATGTGCATTCAGATTCAAACTAACCTGCAAACTAACGAAATTCTTTTGATTCGGCAGTTCGTCCAAATCCGAAATAATGAATTATATACGATAACCCATATTCGAGCATATATTAAGTTGCTTACAGAACGCGTGGCGGCCATATTGGTGGCGGCGGCAGAGAGCATGACATCACACGACGCCATGCTTGAAGTCATACATATGTGTAAGCGCATGACATAATCGGACGCTGTGCGCGCGTCACGCCATGTGCTGGCATGCGCAGGACATGTCGGTGGCAGTTATGGCCACCGTGCGTTCTGCTGTTTAAATGTGCAATTTTGGATTCAGAGTTTCTTTGCCCCCAAAACAGCATAATTATTTGTTTCATTAAATGAAATGAATGAAAATATTGTTATATTTCATTTGTTTCGTCCAAAACAAATTTTTATGTGGTGCACATGTCTATAGCACACCCTATTGTATCCGCCCCCCCTATACAGATGTTTAGCAGGATCTTGTGAGACTGAGTTTCTTTATTTGGAAACAAAAATAATAATAATAAAAAAAATAGATTTCTGTAAGATACTTTTATTTCAAAGGAAGAGAAAAATGTGTACTTATTCAAGTCATATCCTGTAGTTGTTTACATGTTTACAGCTAATTGTAGAGAAGGAAGAAGTGTTATATATTGTGCCTGCCTGCCAGTGTTCATTGAGGGACCTGGACAGGAAAAAGTTTCTGAGTACATTGTAAATCCATAGAGATAATTTGAAGGTCATTTTTAAAGCTATCAAGGCCTCTGCCCAGCTATCATTACCCTGCCCCATGAGAGCCCTTCAGTGTTCATTGAGGTACCATTACTGGAGAGAATGCAGGCAGGTAAGCTGGGCTTAACCCAGATGCCATGGAGCTCAGGCTTACAGAGTAGGGTTTTCTGAATTAGCAGGGCAATAATGGGTAGTACCTAATGGAAGTCACTGTTAGGCAGAACTTTTACAGGGTTATTCACGAAAAGGTGAAGAGTTTGGAGAAGACAGGAGAAGTGAACAATCTAGGCCAATATAGCTGTTTTGGAAAAATTCTCCAATTCAGCTCACTTTCCAGTTCAGCTATGTTGTCCTAGATTGTTCACTTCTCCTGCCTTCTCCAAACTCTTCACCCTTTAGTGAATAACCATGTTACGTTTTTAAATAGGTCAGGCTTTTGTTTCCTTTCAGATGCAGGATAAGGCATTTACAAAAAGATGAAGAAAAAACTTTTTAAACTGCTCAGATATTTTACCCACTGGGCCCAACAAAGAAAGCAGAGTCCTTTATCAATGAACCATGACAAGTTTGCTTTACTCAGGTGCTGCATTCTGCACTGGTTGTTGCTAGCTTTGATCGGGTTTGCACAAAACTGCTTCTGGCTGGTGATAGTGCCCACTATCCAGAAACAGAGATTCCAGAGGCAGGTCTGGCCTATACACAATCAATACAATGTCTAAGCTAAGCCTCTGCATAGTAAGAACAGCAATATTTTTTTACTTCATATTGTTATTACATTATAATTATTATATATGTTTTAGCTTGTTAGCTGTAGTAGCTTTGATTAGTATAACCCCTTTTGTTGCGGGCACTTTGCTTTTGTATCCCTGTAGTAAAGTGCATTGTTTTCAGTTGTCAATAAAGTGAAGGATGGATTTTCGTGAATGTGGCTCTGTTTATTACTTACAATAGACAAAAGTTGACAAAATAACTAAAACATTGAAATCATTGATATTCATATTTGCAGCTTTTTATTTGTCAGCGGTAAGCTAAAAACGGATGTTTAAAATCATGTTTTTTCTTTATATTTTCTTATTTTAGATATATTACAGTACACATCTATCTTTTTGGAATACAGATTTTACAAGATCATCAAATGTCATAAAATGTCAGGGGTGGTGTAAAACAAAAGTGGGGTATTTTTAAATCATCTTCTTTAGAAATGTCCTATGTACAGTCCTTTGGCAGGACTAGACTGTGAGAGCAGTGTGGATGTGTTTGGCCTGACTACTCTGAATGACAAGCCTATTGTCATTGACCTGTGAACTCGGGAGACGCAAGCAAAGCAAATAAAAAGGCCATACATGTAAGGGTTTCCAAAGCGGTAACACATAAATGTGGGTTTCAGGCATTATAGTTAAAAAAAAAAAAAATAGTTGCTTAAAGAAACTTCATTGAATGGTCTCCTGGTTTTCATGAACCTGATTAACTAAATGGGTCTGTATTTATTTTGGAGATACAGAACAACCTTTCCTGAATGCTTGGGAAGGTCCTTCTTAAAGGAGAACTATGACATGAGTGATTTCCACTCACGTCATAGTTCTAAGCCGACCTGTGACAATGAGACTGTCACAGGTCGGCTCAGTAGCTCGGGAGGTGAGGGAAAACATACCGGGTTGTCACAGGTCGGCTTAGAACTATGACGTGAGTGGAAATCACTCATGTCATAGTTCTCCTTTAAGAAGGACCTTCACCTCTCGATCCTGTCACGGCTCTCTGCCGTGACAGGGGAGGGGCTGGATTCCCCTCTCCCCGCTCCGATCTGCCAGCGCTGACTGGCGGAACGGACGGGGGAGGGAGCGGGTACAGCTGGCTCTGCCTCTAGATAGGCAGAGACAGCTGTCACTCACGCAGCTGGGCGGATCCCGTCATCTAAGTCGGGATCCGCTCCAGGTGCGGCGTCTCAGTATACCGCGAGCTGTAGCTCGCGGTATACTGAGCTTAGGGTGACGGGAGGACGCTAGTTTGTGTCCTCCCGTTACCCCAAGGAGAACTATGGGGAAAAACACTGACCCCATAGTTCTCCTTTAAGGCTGTACTAAAGGCAGTTCCTTGTCTTATGACTTTCTGGAGTCTGATTTTTTACAGGGATACCTTATACACCGGTGGTACTAGTTCTTCCAGAGTGATCATTATCCCAGCCATCTAAACATATGGATCTAGGCTCTGACCATTGTGATATAGCCATTATGATGGTGGAGTTTCTCATCCTCTGCAATCAACTGCAATTAGCTAAGTTTTTTTTTCTTTACTTACTTGATAATAGGGATCTTTAGTTTCTCTCATGTCCCCAACAAAACTAGGTAAAGCCATGTAAGCCTGCTTACCCTGGAGAGCCTGGAAGGATTGGGTACCTTGTGCACCTGTGGTACCAATTTTCCCAAGGTAACCAGACTCACTATGAGCTCCATCCCACAGCCATCTAAACTTAAGGGTCTAGGCTATGACCATTGTGATGGTGGCCATTACCATTTTGATGGTTGAGTTTTCAGCCTTTGCGATCAACTAGATGCCATCTTAGATCTAATTGTCACTAATAATGCAGAGTTAATCGAGGATATTGTAATTGGGGAGTCATTGGGTAATAGTGATCACAATGTGATTACTTTTAATATTGAACACAGAAAAGGGAAGTGTACTGGAAGGACTAACATCTAGGTACGGGCTCCTCTTTTCTTTTTTTTTTTTTACTGAGGAATATCTGTTCACCTAATTTTGTTGGGGGCAGGATAGAATAAATAGAGGTTCCTATTGTCAAGTAACTCCTCTATGGTTAGAAGTGAACATAAGGGATAAATTAAAAGTAAAGACTGCCCCCCACAGTGAAAAGCCAGGCAGTGTAGAGGGAGACTGTGCTGCATCTAAAATCATGGGCACATCAGGCCTACAGCAGATGAGGGGAACTATACTGAGCTTTGCACCTGTACTTTAAGGAGAATGTAACCCTAAATAGACTTACTGTTGTCTTAGGAGCTGGAAGACCGCTTGTGTAAGAGTGGGGAAGGTTTATAGCTTCTGACAAGTTATTACAGCTGTCTGTGCCTCCTGTGGGGAGTTCTACCACTCTAGTCAGAGACCATTATCACTAAGAATGAAAGGATGTGGAAATCCCCAATTTTGGAGGTGTCCCCAGAGCAAGAGAATAGGGAAACTCTTCTAATGGGGACCTGATTTTGGGAGATTGTTGTGTCTCTGGTACAGGAAGTGAAAGAACATTTTCCCAATGGTACACAAGCACCAAAAAAAGAACCTGACAGGGATTTTAACCCTACCCTACTTTTCCCAAAGCTAAAGAAAATGTTGGGTTTTACATACACTCTAAAGCTGATCATACACTCAATTATGGCCAGTTCTTGATATGAGAAGACGAGGGAGCATGACGGCGGCTTCCCGACCAATCAGAATGCCAGGCGCTGCGTCATTACACGGCGTCCGGCTTCCATGATTGACCAGCAAGCCGGTTCCGGCTTGGTACGGGAGGAAGGCCGCTCCTGGCTGGAGAGGCCCCGGGGGTGACAGGCTGGACACCCCTAGCGCAGCATTGCCAGTTCTCACGCCAAGCAGCCATTCAAAATATGCTGCCTGGTGCCGAGTGTCCGCTTGAGGTGGGATAGGGCTATGGCCGCGAAAGAGCTCCATCCATACGTGCATTGCTTACAGCTCCCTCGCATGTCCTGTAGAGGTCACCTGGATGTGAATGTGTGTGAGATTGTGGGTGTGCATGTATGTCAGTGGTTTTAGGGCCCGTTCACACTAGTACAGTGCGTTAATCGTATAGTACCGTGCGATTAACGCACTGTACCACACAATCATACCCACCGCGCGCTCTGGTGTGGGAGATGTGTTGCGTTGCCATTCATTTAAATGGAACCCCAAACGCACCTCCCATCCACAGTTTGTACGCCCACACCGGAATGTGCAATACCCTAATGCCGTGCGTTCTATTAGAGTGCGACTTGGGTTGTGACTTAATGACTAAGGACAAATGTGGGTCCTGAGATTAAACAGTTAGAGAACCACTGTTCTAGATATAAGGTCTAGATGATAAGGCCGTGTACTAAGATGAAGCATGGCCACTAAAAATATCCCTGGGGCAATTGCAGGGAAGACACCAAAGACCGAGATTCCACCATAGACTCCTGTGATTGTATAGCAATATAAAGTCGAATTATCTTTACCTCACCTACACCTACCACCTAATTATATCAGGGTTCACTATAGCTCTGTGGGGGGGCAGCTCATCATGTATTACATTTGATTAATCCTGACGGGAGAACAGTGGGACGACCCTTTTTTGATTAAACTCATCTGCATCCTATTCCTGTGGAGATCACATATATTCGGCCTTGTCATCCCAGCATGACACGTTACTTTGTATTGATACATCTAAAAAAAAGTAATATAATATTCAAGTATCCTACCATATACTATAGATATTCAACGGGCATCTATTCTCATTAACTCCAGATGCACAGGGGGTCTTACCTCTGCATGTGTCGATCTACATCCATGAATAGGTGTCACTGGTTCCTCCTGCGGTTCCATTTCTGCTGTCTCTGCCCTTAGGTATCTCCTCAATGTCCCTGGTGTTGAGGCGCCAGTTCTGCCAGATCTCCGTCCCCTCTTCTGTCTCATTGCCGGGGTCACTGGGGTCTGCAGCGGCTCGATGTAACCAGTATCATTGTGTGTGTCCTGCAATGTATTCCCCGGCGATGTCAGATAGGGCAGAGCTGCACGCTACTCTCCACCCCTCGTCGCAGTCCACGGGTCACAGCCGATCGGTGTTCGGCGTTAGTCACGCCCCCTTAGTCTCCAGCGGCTCCGGGAGTGATATCCGATACTCCCCGGTGATCTCAGAGACGTCAGCTGGTCGTTAGCGGGTCGGAGCAGGATAGGGTATGGCAAGGCAAGGTGGGTCTCCTCTCGCCTTCCCTCACGGTCTCTCCCGGTCTCTCTCACGGTCTCTTACGCTTCACATTCCACTCCACTAGCTTTCCGGCGTTCGGCATCAGTCACGCCCCTCCTTGAGGTCAGCTACACACCTTCCGGGTCAGGCATGTCCCCTAGCTATGTGTCCTTTGGGATGGATTAAAATGAAGACTGCGAGCCCAGCCTTCTCCTCCAACATCAGTACCTGACCTCACAAATGGCCAAACATTCCCATAGACACACTCCTAAACCCTCTCAGTTAGAAGCAGGTATTATCTCGTCTCGTTCGGAATATCCTACATTGTCTATGATGGCTAAAGTCTGGCAATTGATTAAATCAATAATGAAATATGAAGGTGTTACCACGGTTACTCCGATATGGTTTAATTCTTTTCTGCCGGAATTGCAGAAATTGGTAGACTTTGAGAGTTGGAGGTATAGAGGATTGCAATTTGTATACCAGTTATTTGAAGTGGGTAATTTGAAATCATTTGAAAGGTTGAGGGAAAATACATATTAGTGGAGTTAAAATTAGCTTTATTATTTAATTTTATTTAAAGTGATTTGCACTTTAAAGTTTAACTAAATGATTGTTTAAACGTGGACTTCATTTGTAAAAAAAACAAAACAAAAAAAATACAGTACTGTAATATAATACAAAATATAAATAAAAATAATTACCAATAACCAATTACAGGTACCTTCGTGGCTGGTGGCTGGTGTGAGGGAGACGAGAGAGAGGAGGATTATTGTGTAGGACGACTTTCGCTATCACTAACGGAATCACTGCTATCTCTTGGCTCAATGGAATCTTTTTCATTTCGTGAAACCTTAACAAGGAATCTTTCCAATGACACTTGCTGTTGACTCCTTTTGAGGATTTCGCAGAAATGTGACATTGCATTGTCGCTAAACCGACTCATCGCTCGCACTGCTACAGCCTTACTCGGGTGGTGCTTTTCTACAACTTGCTCGTATTGCAAGACATCGCTCATATGTCAAGGCAAAAGTTTTCAGAAATGTTTGCTCGTCTTGCGGAACACCCGCAAACCAAGTTATTAGTGTACGGGATTTTTTTTAAAACTGTATATTAATTTTGAGGCGATCATTTTAATTTATATGTGTGAACTGGCTTGTCTAATTAAAAAACTATATTCAGCCAGTCTTGTGATCCAAGTAACTGCCACACAGCATAACCAGGTTCCTGACCTTAAGACAGCTTGGTGGAGGACCCATAGCAGCCATTGATCAAAAGTTCATTGATGAGGCCATCCCTGTGCTCCCCGTGTTAGAGTAATAAAACTATGCAATGCACTAGAAGTTGACTGGCTCACCATGGCTTACAGGGTTGTCCATTCCTGTCCCAGTATGTGCAGAGAATTATAGGCCACTATGACAAGTGCTATTCACAAATACATTTTAAGTGTATTTGTCAGATGGGGTTCAATGTTGATAAATGTAAAGTTATGCACTTTGGGGTTAAAAATAGGCAAGCGGATTACACATTAATGGGAACTAAACTAGGGAAGTCACAAATGGAAAAAGATTTGGGGTTTATTGTAGACCACAGGTTGAATAAAAGATCGCAATGCCAGGCCGCGGTAAACAAAGCGAGCAGAGTACTGTCTTGTATTAAAAAGGGAATGTACTGCAGAAACAAAGCTGTAATTTTGACACTTTATAGATCGCTGGTTCGGCCTCATCTGGAGTATGTGGTCCAGTTTTGGTCACCAGTCCACAGAAAGGATGTCCTTGAACTGGAGAGAGTCCAGAGGAGGGCAACCAAACTAATTAAGGGGATGGAGGACCAAACCTATGAGACAAGGTTACTAAATTTAAATATGTTCACACTGGAAGTGAGCAGATTAAGGGGGATATGATTTTCTTGTACAAGATGTTCAATGGAAACAGCAACATCAGCAATAAACTCTTTACGGTAACTTCCATAACAAAGACTAGAGGCCACCACCTAAAACTAGTGGAGAAACAATTTAAGCACAAGGGGCGTAGGGGCTTCTTCACAGTAAGAGCGGTCAGGGTATGGAACTCGCTGCCACAAGCAGTAATTTCAGCTAAAAGTGTTGAATCGTTCAAAAAGCATTTGGACGATTTCCTCAGAGACCGCAACATACAGGGGTACAGGTACACTTAAGAAGAAGATGACACATGGACTCATCCACACTCATACACATGTAGATTCAAATGCATACACGCTATGGGTTGGACTTGATGGACCCGTGTCTTTTTTCAACTTCAAATACTATGTAACTATGTGTATCTAACCCAAAAATAAAAAAATGGAATGTATTGCAGAGTGATTATATTAGGTTCTTACAACACCAGCCACTGTACAGTCCTGTGCCCAGCCCCATGCTCTATTGCAGGCTGTTGTCCACTTTTTCTGGCTTGCTGAACATGAGCGTCATCTTTTCCTTTTAGGACACCCTGAGCCTCCTTTCTGGAGTGAATGTAGACCTTCCCGCATGTACCTGTGGCTGGAACACATTTATTGTTCTACATCTAGTCAAGTTAGAACTGGATAGCTATAACAGCTATTAATGTAAAGCATTTTTTTAAACTGTATATTAAACTTGAGGCACTAATTTTAATTGATATGTGTGAACTGGCTTATCTAATTAAAAAAACTATATTCAGCCAGTCTTGTGATCCAAGTAACTTCCACACAGCATAACCAGGTTCCTGACCTCAAGACAGCTTGGTGGAGGACCCATATCAGCCATTGATCGAAAGTTCATTAATGAGGCCATCCCTGTGCTCCCCGTGTTAGAGTAATAAAACTATGCAATGCACTAGAAGTTGACTGGCTCACCATGGCTTACAGGGTTGTCCATTCCTGTCCCAGTATGTGCGGAGAATTATAGGCCAGTATGACAGGTGCTATTCACAAATACATTTTAAGTGTAACTAAACCCAAAAATAAAAAATGTAATGCATTGCAGAGTGATTATATTAGGTTCTTACAACACCAGCCACTGCAGAGTCCTGTGCCCAGCCCATACTTTTTTGCAGGCTGATGTCCAAGCTTTTTCTGGTTTGCTGAACATGAGCGTCATCATTTCCTTTTAGGACACCCTGAGCCTCCTTTCTGGGGAGAGTGAATGTAGACCTTCCCGCATGTACCTGTGCCTGGAACACATTTACTGTTCTACCTCTAGTCAAGTTAGAACTGGATAGCTATAACAGGGAAATAGAGCTAATATGAGCACTATAGCCAGCTCCTGTTTAGGGCGGTTCGTTCTCTTCGGCACAGAGGAAAGCAACTCTCTAATCACAGAGCACCTGCATAGTTAGGCAACATGACTTGTGGTCCATCAACTGAATAACTGTAGCAGTTAGAAAGAAATTTTAGATAACAAACCAGTATGTGGACTTTATTGCTATGACAAGGAGGCCAACAAGCCCCTATGTGATACATTGGGAGGTGACAGGTTTTCTTTATGGAGACTGTAGAGAGGGGGCTCGCTGAATGGTTGACTAGAGGCTGCGCTGAGGCCGGTCTCTGTCTGTGGATTCAAGGGATGGTACTGCTGGAACGCACCACATTCACTCAGAAAACTCTCCCCTGCGTTCTGGGGTGGGAGGGGGTGTGGCGATGCATTGAAGTCAATGGAAGAACAGCTGGTCAGGTTGCTAGAGGATGCCGGCCAGCAGGGAGAGTTAGGTGCTGACATTGTTCGATCACATCCCAGGGAAGAGGTGCCATGGATCCCCCAAGGTTTTCCCGCAAAGACTTCAAGCCCTTCCAGGAAAATACGGGGGATGTGGAAGGGTTCTTCCAGGACTTTGAGCACCAGTGTGAACTGCTGGAGGTTCCACCCTCAGACTGGACGCGCTACATGGTGGGACTGTTAGATGGAGGAGCGGCTGAGGCCTACCGAATGCTGGACCCGGCAAAGAAAAGGAACTATAATGATATCCGGAGGGCAGAGACATCAGGGGTCTATTAGACACTTAATGTCTCCCCTACCCTCCAATGCTGATGATCAATCATCACCTGTGTAACCAGCATTTCAGCCAGGCTTCTGACAGCTCTGAAGCAGAAAGTGCTGAGAGTGCAGCACTTCCTGCTTCAGAGATCATAGAGCAGATCAAGGAATGGGAATTCCTTGGTCTGCTCCCGGCTTCCATCCTGACAGCATTTATTGTGGGTAGTGCAAGTGATCAGGCAGCTCTACAGCTACCCAGATCACTTGTACTTTGAAGTGATCTGCCTGCTAAAAAATAATAATACCAAGATCACAGCTACAGTAGAAGTGTTTAAAGAGCTCAGTAGCTCAAGCTTACAGGCTCTCAATCTTCTTCACCACTTGCTGTGTACAGACAACTTAGTACAAGGTTTAAATCAGAAAGGATCTTTGGAAGAACATTATTTTTTAGACGTTTTTCTGCAAAACAAAGATTTTATAGAAATAAGAAAAAAAAAGATTTAACACATCAACTTAAAAAAGTTAGAAACATAAAATTATATTAAACAAAACTGACTTAGAACCATTATGATTTTCCCTTTATATTCTGGATCTACAGTGAAGTCTGAGTGCAATAGTAGTACGGTAAAGCATATGTCAAGGCAAAATTCATAATCAGAAGGCACCGTAATGAAGGTTACATAACCTGATGGTTCATCCTGAAAATTATGTGGAAGCAGGTGAAGTTAAACAGAAATATTACACAACAACAACCAGTGGATTGTGAAATGAACACATGATTTTCCATGATTAATGGATATATGTGTGAACTGGCCTATTTAATTTAACAAAAACTGTAGTCAACCAGTCTTGTGATCCAGGTATCTGCCACACAACATAACCAGGTTCCTGGCCTCAAGACAGCTTGGTGGTCAACCCATCTCAGCCATTGGCCAAAATCTTATTGATGATGTCATCCCTGTACTCCCCATGTTAGATTAATACTAGGGCTGTTACTGATTAAAATTTTATTTCGATTTATTTCGATTAATTATAACGCACATACGGATCCAACTACATTGGCCTATACACATACAGCACAGCAATGAAGTAATAAAATGAACTAGGATCACAGTAATCCAGCACGTTATTAATCTCACGTGCCCCACTCAATATGGCCGCAGCTTGAGTGGGGCAACTCAGAATAATAACATGCTGGATTAGTGTGATCCTAGTTCATTTTATTACTTAATTGCTGTTCTGTATGTGTATAGGCCAATGCCTTGGCTGGCGCACGTGCAGAAAGTTTCAAAAAAATGTTAATCGATCAAAATGTTTTTAATCGATCAAAAAGATTAACGATTAATCGAGAAATTAATTGTTAATTTGCACAGCCCTAATTAATACTACTGTACAATACACTAGAAGTTGACTGGCTCAGCATGGCTTACAGGGCTGTCCATTTTTGTCCCAGTATGTGCAGAGAATTATAGGCCACAATGACAGGTGCTATTCACAAATACATTTTAAGTGTATCTAAACCCAAAAATAAAAATGTAATTTATTGCAGAGAGCCGGTAGGGGGTTCTTGCAGCACCAGCCACTGCACAGTTCTGTGCCCAGCCCCATGCTCTATTGCAGGCTGATGTCCATCGCATGAGCGTCATCATTTCCTCTCAAGGCACTCCGAGCCTCCTTTCTGGGGAGAGTGAATGTAGACCTTCCCGCATGTAACTGTGGCTGGAACACATTTACTGCATCAACTTAAAAAAAGAGACCTAAAATTATATAAATCAAAACTGATTTAGACTTGCCCTTTATATTCTGGATGTGCATTCAAGTCCAAGTGCAGTAGTGCTACTCTACTTTGAGTACTGCGGCTGTATAACACTATACAGAACACTGTATAGTGTGGCACAGCTATATCCATTTCTGCATACCTGGCTTTATTTAAAAAAACATTTTAATAATAATAATATAAAGCCATTAATACAGAATTGGATATAGCTGTGCCAAACTATACACTGTGTTCACTTCATTATTCAATGTCTTTTTTTATATTATAAAATGTAGGAAATTTATAATATAAAAAAAAGACATTGAATAATGAAATTAACTGAATATTTAGATCATGTCATTGCTAACTAAGGCTTGTATCCCCATAGTGGGGGAAATAGATGAGCACATGTCCAGACTCCAGAACACAGTGTATTATTGTATAGTGTGGCACAGCTATATCCAATTCGGCATACCTGGCTTTATATTATAAAGCTCTTATAATATAAAGCCAGGTATGCAGAATTGGATATAGCTGTGCCACACTATACAGCATTCTGGTCATGTCATGGACATGTGCTCATCTATTTTCCCCACTATGGGGTACACGCCTTAGTTAGCAATGGCATGCTAAATATTCATTTCATGTTCATTTCATGTTCATGTTCTTCATAATATTAAGAAACTGACATAAAATAATGATTTTGTATTGCTTTAGAAAAAATGGGACCTGTCCCTTTAAGAAAAAGTATCGGTAATTGGTATCGGTGAGTACTTGAAAAAAAAGTATCGGTACTCGTACTCAGTCTTAAAAAAGTGGTATCGGAGCATCCCTACTAATAAGTATTGCTACTGTATATACGCTGTAGCCTGTGCTGGCATACCTGGCACATTACAAGTGCGTAATAACTACAATGAGGATATGACTTAGCTGTCTGTGAACTATCGCTGCACCGTCGCATGTTCTGTACATAAGCTCTAGGATGTGTGTACACAAGTATTACCAGCTAAGCAGATGCAGATTCTGTTTTATCTCACTGGCACAGTGTAGATAGGAGTTTCTGGATGCTGACCTGCTTTGCATTGCACTGCATTTCTCTGAACACGCCATGTCCTACTGGAGTTGCACTGCCTTAGAATGTTCGAATATTAAAGCCTGCTTCTGACAGTTATGCCTGGGTACACAATCCCTTACTAAATCAGGGCCATTAAATGTTTTATTATACATTTAACATCAGCTTTATTTTATGAAATGAGCTTGCTGTAATATTTTGGATTTGGTGTAACTATACAGTAAATAATTACAGAACAAGATATTGAAACTTAACTGGTTTGGAACTATTGGTGTGTGAAATACACCCCAAAAATATATAATTGAGATTAATAGCAGCCCCCCCCCCACCCCCCCTGCCAGGGAGCTAGATGTAATCCTGCACCCTGACCTCTCTTTTCAGCTCCATATCCAATCTCTGTCCAGATCTTGCCACCTTTACCTCTGTAACATTTCCAAAATACACCCCTTCTTAACCAATAACACCACCAAAATACTAATTCACTCCCTTGTTATCTCTCGCCTTGATTATTGGAACTTCTTCATCATCGACCTACCTCTACATGGGCCATCCCTCTTTAAGCCTATCATGAATTCTGCTGCGAGACTTATCCCTCTTACCAACCAGCCCCCCAACACTTTGCCAATTCCTCCACTGGCTTCTGCTCACCCAACAATTACAATACTAACAACATACAAAGCCATCTACAACTCTGCGCTGAGCTACATCTGTTGGAACTTCTTGCACAGGAGTTATTGCTATAAACACAGTAATGTGTATTCTAACACCCCCATTCAATAACTACTCCTTATGTCAATCCCATTCTGGATCCGATTGCACTCTTATCACGAGTTAGCTCTGAAAGTATCCATGTCTGCAGTTCATTGAGAGATGTCATCTCTTCATCAGCAGCTCTGATCCACTTTTGTTTCTCATGGGTGGGAAGTCTTTGCATCTCATCCCATGAATCTGGCTCTGGCTTTAATGTTTCACAAGCAACATAAGATAGACGCTTTGCTGGGATGCCTTTGTTGCTTCTTATGGACTTCCTGACTGAAGACTCTTGCGGCGTGGCTTCTTCTTTTGCAGAACTTGTATTGTCTGTGTTCATTTCTATTTCTGTGTCACTCTGTCCCTTGTCTTTGTGTGACATTGATGCAGATTTTCCCAGGCGTTTGTGTCAGGACATTACATTTTTAATACACTGAGGTTTCATCAGCAATAACACTTCTGCTAACAGTGACCTTGTTTGTGTCTTGGTGCATCCCATTTTGTATGTTTTTCCTTTGGGATGTGCACATGAGCTTTGCTTCCAAACATTTTATATGTTCTTCCATTCCATAGTTCATATGGTGTTTTCTCAGTTGATTTACCTGGTAGTTGGTTCTGGCTATAGCATGCAGTCATAATTGCCTCTCCCCAGTATGTGGTAGGCAGGTCTGCATCAATCAGTATGCTCCTCCCAATCTCACATAGAGTACGGTTCATTCTTACTGCAACCCCGTTTTGCTCTGGGTTGTATGGCACAGTAGTTTGAAACATTATCCCATGCTTTCTGAGAATTGTCTGTGTGTTGCCACTTGTGTATTCACTTCCATTGTCTGTCCGCAAGGTATTAGGCATTTTACCAAATGTGTTACTTACTCAGGCCCGGATTCCCCTCAAGGCCACCGAGGTCCGGCCTCGGGGCGGCAGGGCGCAGAGGGGCGGCAGCAGTGTCCTTGTGGGGAAGTTGCCCTCTCTACATTCAGTCCTGCTTTGTACAAGCAGGACTAAATGTAGAGTGAGGCAGCCGATTTTTCGTTTACATGTGAAATCGGCGATGTAAACAGTGTTCAGCCTTCTCCCCTCCCCCCTGCACTTACCTCTCTCCTTTGGTTCCGCCCTCCGCCGCTGCCGCTGAGTCCCGAGTCTCTGACTGCAGTGAGCAGAGCGGCAGGGTTAAAAGTAACCCTGCCGCTCCGTGTAGACTGTAGACAGTGAGAGGGGAGAGCTGTGCTCTTCCTCTCTCACCTGTCACAGGAGGTCCAGCACAGTGCTGTGCTAGAACTCCTGTATTGGAGGTGACAGGGTCAATAAAGAGAACCTGTCACCTCCAATTGCTATCACACAGGAAATTGTTTTCTCCTGTGTGATAGCAATAAAGTTAGGCGAAAAAAAATGAAATTGATATAAAAAAATTTAAATAAATAAAAATTTAAAAAATAATATGAAATAATTAAATAAAAACCTGGAGTTAATTTTTCCATTGGACCGCATAGATCTGAATGAATTAAATCCAGGAGGTTTTTGAGCCATGAAAAGTCACTACTTATCCTTGTTTTGTGAGCTTCTTTATGGACAAAATATTGGTTACACGTTTTGCAATGCTTCCTACATCTCCTTAGCAGTTTTACATTTACACACATGTATGATTTGATCATCTTCTATAGTAAGGGAGATTGTGCTCTGAGCTTTCAGATCTGACTATGTCCATTCATCCGTGGGCTGTGCTGGACTGACTTCATCCACACACTTCCACATATCTTCTCTTATTAGAAGCATTCTCATCTTGAATTTCCATGACTGGTAGTTCTGGTTTGTCAGATTTGCAAACGAAAACTTTGTTGCTGCTGTGGTACTAGCCATGTTCTTCTAGTTGCTGTAGTCTTTTTCTGTTGCTGTATCTTGTGCTCCTTTTTCTTTTAGGCTGTGTAGCGCTCACCCCCGAAGGAGCCGCTGAATGATCGGATCTTCCTTTAGCCTGTCTAGGGATTTATAAAACACATGGCTGCCCCAATAGCACTTACAACCTCCAGTGGCCACTGACAAAGTGAAGTCCAGGCAATAGATCCAAGCTGATTCTCTTTTATTGCTGAAACTCCAGGGAGAGAGGAAGAGGGTCTGGTACATCCAGGATGAGGTAGACTCCTTTTACTTGAAATAGAGCATAGTAACTGCTGCCATCACAGACTAGGACCTTTAAGCCGTATCGGCAATCTGTGTAGAGAACTTCTGGCAAGCAGTACTTTAGAAGTCCTCATCTATGTCCAGCTCCAGCATGAGTGGCTGACCACTGGGCCTCCAGGCCAAGGCCCCCAGGCCAAGGCCCCCAGTGTCAGTTCCAGGCTAGTCCCCAGGCTTAGGCCTAGCCAGATCAGTCTCTCAGCAGCAACCTGCCCCCAGTCACACTGAGCATTTGTCTCTTCTCCCAGCATGCATTACTGCTCCTGTACCTTCCAGTGATTGGCTAGGAGACATAAATGCCCAAAGCAATCCTTATTGGCTGGTCTGCTCTGTGTGGTACAGTCCACCCAGCAACATGCAGACACAGCATCACAGATTACCCTGCAAGCAAGAACTGAAATGGACATAGACTACAAATATATTTTATAGCACTCCTGTTAGCAGGGTAATACAGCTATAACCGCGCTATAACTGGACTGTGACTGTGCCTGGGCCCATAACCTGTTGGAACCTCTTGCACAGCCTCACAGAGAAATACAAGCACACAGTCAGATATACATGCTGCACATGGCTTGAAAAACACAGGAAGGAAGCCATAGCTTTTATTTTTCTACCTTATTCAATACAACAGAGAATCTACCATAGATATAACAGAACTTATAAACACTGCCATCTAGTGATTGAAATTGTATACTGCAGTAGTTATTGCTATAAACACAGTAATGTGTATTCTAACAACATCACCAACCTCATCTCACAATATCCCCTAAACAATCCTGTCTGCATAGGACCAAGACCTCCTATTCTCTCGCTCCCTCATCTTCTCCTCCCCTCATCTCCAGGACTTCTCCAGAGCCTCTCCCATCCTCTGTACCTACCTACCCCAGTCTGTCCAGCTATCTCCTCCTCTGGCTGCCTTTAGGGAATCCATGAAAACTCTTTACAAATCTCTACCTAATAACTGAACCTTTACCTTCTCCATCAACTAATCGCCCACAGTTACTACCTATTTGTATCACTTGCCCTTCCCTTCTAGATTGTAAGCTCCATCGAGCAGAGCCCTTCTGACCTTCTTGTCTTGAATTGTATTGTTACTGTACTGCCTCCCATAATATTGTAAAGCACTGTGCAAACTGTTGGCCATGTCCTGTGTGCATTGTATAATAAGTCAGGACACTATCTGCAAGGAGTTTGCATGTTCTCCCTGTGCTTGCGTGGGTTTCCTCCCACACTCCAAAGACATGCTGGAAGGTTAATTGGCTCCTATATAAATTGACCCTGTATGTATGGTAAATAGGGAACTTAGATTGTAAGCTCCTTGAGGGCAGAGACATGTGAATGTGCACTATGTAAAGCACTGCTTAAATTGTAAATACCGGTAATAAAAAAAAATTATATAAATAATAGTTACTAATTAACGCCAAGCCCTCTTCTCCCCTTAATTTTCTTGCAGATGTTTTATTTCTTTTTTTCACCATTATTATTTGAACATTTTTATTATTATTTATTTATTTAGTTTGGTAATTTTTTTAGTGTCACATTACAAAATTTGGCAAAATAAAAATCATTTTTTTTTTTTTATTACAAAATAACTTTGCACTGATTTGTACTAGAATGGTTAGTTTAGTGTCAGTATAAACTAAACATATTGTAGAATAAAATGTACAAATCATTTTTACAGTACAATTTATTTAAAAACTAACACTGATCAAAGTAGAAAACAAATCCAGTTTTTGACTATGGATTCCATGCAAAATAAAATGATTTTTGCAATATAAAGTCACCTTGTCCCCAAAAATATATGTATTTCTTTGTTCTCTTATGTAATCACCAAATAAACAGGCCCAAAGCAGAAATGTTAACATTAGTCCACGAAAGGTATACAAGGTTGGAAGATAAAGTGGTTAAACAAGCTGTGCATTGTCACCCTCCGAGCTACTGGACCATTTCTGCTCCTCAGGGATATTCTAGCGTGCTCACGTGCCTTCAGGGAAGAGATGGAAAATGTTGCAAACTCATGATTCTCGGCTATGAGCAAAGTGGGAATTTTCTCCAACAGAGGCATTGCAGATTTTTCAGGCTTCCAGCCGCCAATCTAAACAGTTTGGTATATGCAAAGCAGCAGACGTGGAGAAGTTTCATAAGTGCTGGAGTTACCACTGGTAAAAACAAGGAAAATCTTAGCTGCAGCTGCGATGACACAAAGATGTTCCCTTAGTGTTATTGTGTCAGTGTTTTTAAAGTTATAGATAGCGCTTTTTAAATTTGCCAGATTTGCCACGTCAGACTGGAAAATAATAAAAACATGACCAGTAAATCTATCCCTGTAGACAGAAGATATTATGGGGAAATTCCACCTTTTAGAAAAGAATAACAAATGCACGTTCCTTTATATAAGAAAAAATGGGCATTTATAATTTTTTTGCATTGGAACCAGTAAAGCATTGCAGCCACGATCAGTTAATCAGTGGATCACATGTGCGGTGCTCTGGCTCCTGCAGACTCTTCCTCCCACCCATGTGCGCAATAAGGTATGGACATTCAGTAAGATGGACAGGAGGAAAAATGAATGGACTACAAGTATGGTGATATCACTGCACTTGTATTCCATCAAGAACTACAAGTCCCTCTGCTGCGGTGGATGGGGCTGTCTGAGCAGAGCACAGTCCATATGCACACCACACTCAGAGCAGCTGTTCCAATGATATCAAGTGGGTGCAACAGTAGTCAGTGGATGGCAACCACTAGGGATGCACAGATACTTTTTGAGTACCAGTGCAGATACTTGGCATTTTCATGAGAACTACCAGGGTTGCAGCGGTTGCAGCGGCTGCAGCTGGGGCCTAGCTCTGGCACTCCACCACTGTCCTGAAATCATTAGTCTGTATTGTTTTAGAATAACTGTCACAAGACAATAAACAAAAATGTATCAGTACTCGTACTTGTAAGTACTCGGCAAGTACCAGTACTTGTACTCGCAAAACTGGTATCTGTGCATCCCTTTATTTATATTTATAAAAACAAAATCGTACATTAAAACAGAGATGTACAAATCCCAGGAGCTCCGTGTGCTCCTTACAAAAGACAGATGCCTCGTAATTTTTGAATTTTTCTCTAGTCTAGTCTTGGAGCTCAAAAGTATCGGTAAATGTATTCGTACTTGTACCGAGTGCTGTACTTGGTATCTGTGCAACCCCATGTCATATGAACAGAAATATGCACACTGGCACTCCAATAGCAAATTAAGTATGTCTATTTATTAACGTACGTGCTGCATGGCAAAGTACACTTGAACTCGATGGACATGTGTCTTGTTTCAATCTGACTAACTATGTAACTATGTAACTTCGAAAAAGACAATACTGGCGCCACCGGTTTGCAGAACGGTCCGGCTGTAAAGTTCGTTAGTACACCATAGAGGCAGCTCCCACCGGTCAAAAAAGACCATTGATCTGGGAAACAAAAGCAAAACAGAGCGCCTCCATAGTGTAAAAGGTTTATTTATTAGTACAACACGCAACTGAAATTGTACTTACACGAAAGCCAGTTGTTGCAAACATAAAAGAAACGATGAAATATAAAATCTCCAGCAGGGGAAGTCTGAAGGGATCACCAAATCAGTGTCCTCTGCTCCCGTGAGTTTAAAATGGTCTACGCGTTTCAGGGGCACGCCCCCTTCATCAGAACCTTGCAGAATTGCATATGTAACTTAATGCAATGTTTCGGGGTCACAGAGGATCCCTATCATCAGGCAGAAACAAGTGATGACCCTGAAACGTTGCATTAAAGGAGAATTAGGAGGTGAGTGATTTTCACTCAACCTCATAGTTCGAGCCGACGTGTGACAATGAAACTGTCACACGTCGGCTCACTAGATCGGGAAGTGAGCGAGAACATACTGTCGCTCGCTCACTTCTCGATCATGTCCCTGCAGAGAGAGGTGACTGTCACTCACGGCTACCTGCAGGGATTCCCCCGCTCCGATCCTCCAACGCTGACTGGCGGAACAGATGGGCAAGGGGGCTGGTACTGCTGGCTCGACAGCTGGGTGGATCTCGACAGTAATGCCGGGATCCGTCCCGGCTGCGGCGGTCTCAGTATATCCAGCAAGCTGTAGCTCGCGATATACTGAGCTTTGGGTCACTATAGGACGCTAGTTTATGTCCTCCCGTGACCCTTAGGAGAACTATGGGGAAAAGCTGCGTCGGCTAACGAAGGGAAGGGGGGAGGAGTCCGGTGACGTTGATTTGCGTGACGGCTAACGACGGGAAGGGGGAGGAGCCATGTGACGTTGATGTCCGTGACGTCACCGGACTCCTCCCCCTTCCCTTCGTTAGACCTATCAAATCCTGCAGCATTCAAGGTAATTCATTGTTTTACAGGGTCTGCCATGTGACACTGCTGGATGATTTACTGTGGGGGCCAGGTGAGGTAGAAAATGTCATGACGCTGAATTTAAAGCAAAGACGGCAGCTGTTTCAAGCCATAACTTCATGTGTGCTGGCACTTCTTTTAAACGAAATACAACCATTATGTAGCTTATGTTTGAGAGTACATTTAATGGCTAATCATTTAAGCATTTGTGTAGTTTTTTCTTTTTTTTCTTTAGCTGGAGTATCTAATAGAAGAAAAAGAAGTTCACTTTAACTTTGCTATACACTATATTACTAAAAAGGAAAGCAGTATTTCCCTTTTCATTACTGTTTCCAATAAACTATTGCACATTACTCAGTCACCAATGAGCATTAAGAAACGGCATTAATTTATAGTGGACCTGTACTCCAAAATTTCAAAATTGCTACGTTATAGAGAACATCTAGAAAATTAATTTTCCTTTTTTTGGGCAAAGCTTCCACAGTTCAGGTAATTCGCTAATGAAAACACTCACCTCTCCGCCGGCTTCCGGGAGTCCAGTCGGAGATCCGGTGACGTCATGGACATCGACGCCACCTTACTCCTCTCCCCTTCCCCAAGTGGCTCCGTCGGCTAACGAAGGGAAGGGGGGAGGAGTCCGGTGACGTCAATGTCCGTGATGGCTAACGAAGGGAAGGGGGGAGGAGACCGGTGACGTCGATGTCCGTGACATCACCGGACTCCTCCCCCCTCCCTTTCGTTAGCCGACGGAGCCACTTGGGCCAGTGAGTACTTGTTCTGCACAAGCGCCAACAAAGGCATTGCCCTGTACACATACAGCACAGCAATGAAGTAATAAAATGAACTAGGATCACACTAATCCAGCACGTTATTATTCTGAGTTGCCCCACTCAAGCGGCGGCCATATTGAGTGGGGCACGTGAGATTAATAACATGCTGGATTAGTGTGATACTAGTTCATTTTATTACTTCATTGCCGTGCTGTATGTGTATAGGCCAATGTAGTTGGATCTGTATGTGCGTTATTAATCGATTTAAAACAAATTGATTAATCGAACACAAAAATTTTAATCATTACCAGCCCTAGTATTTTGCTATGCAGCATGTATGTTAATAAATAGACATACTTAAAGTGACATTAAACCCTCAGATTTTTTAACATAAAACAATACTGTAATGTGTGCCTTACTGTAATCCATGGTTGTTTCCCTTCTCTTTACTGCTCTTCCTTTTAAATCTGTATCTGTTCTCATGCTCTGCAGAACTTCTGTTTTGCAGCAGACTGCCTTGTCTCAGGAATGGATACACGGTGTCTGTGTATATGTTTGTATAGGCTTGTAACCTGAGCCAGCACTACAGGAAGAGGCCCTGAGCTGAAAAGGGAAGTTCTGCAGAGCATGAGAAGACATGAGGATTTCAAAGGAAGAGCAGCAAAGAGAAGGGAAACAACCATGGCTTACAGTAAGGCACACATTACAGTATTGGTTTATGTTAAAGAATCTGAGGGTTTAATGTCACTTTAATTTGCTATTGGAGTGCCGGTGTCCATGTTTCTGTTCATATGTTTGAGCAGAGCTACGCATTGCCACACTGAATTAAAAAATGAACACCAGCCTGTGGGGAGAATAAACCCACAATTCAGGTAAGTGGGGGTGCAGCCGGGGTGGGAGTGGGGGGGTTGCGATGTGACCATGTTTCATGTTATAAAGCACTGCACAAACTATTGGCAATGTCTTGCATGATGTATAATAAGTCAGGACGTATTATACATTATAAAGGAATCTAAAGTTTTGTTACAAGAACAGCAGGAAGTTTTGTTACAAGAACAGCAGCAGAGGGTACTTATTTCAATGCTGACACTTTTCCCAGTGACAACTGTCCAAGAAGGAATTCAAAATGAATAAAGAAAAAATATGTTTTGACATTAGATATCATTAAAGTAACCCCCCCTCCCCCCCAGTCCTGCAGTGAAACCTGCAGGGTAGAATACCTGTTCCTGGGAGTATCCCAGCCTTGGCAAGAGAACATAGTGGCTGGGTTCTACTTCTATTGCACATACAGTATGTCCCATTGTCCTATTCATTCCCATCGATTGTTTATGCTCTTGGTCACCTCCAGCCATTCAGCAGAGTACGAACCATTCAATGGAATGAATGGGGCTTTGATGCGAGGGCGCTCACTAGGCAGAGAAGCTGATTCAGTTGTTTTGTTTGCAAAGAGTGTGTAGTGCTGGGCAGTGGGGATGAAGTCGAGTTTTAACCACGTGGGCTTCACCTAGGGAGTTGAGGGGTTTACTAAAAGGGAAGTTGTCCTTTAATTGCTAATGACCTCTGGCTCTTTTAGGCGCTGGGCGGAGCTCTGCCCAGCTATCATTTGCGTGGAGATCTGTTGGCTTTGGCCGACCTTTCTCCACTCTTTAGCTGTCACTACGGCTCAGCCAAACCGAAGCATATGCGTTCGGTTCGGCTGAGCCGCTCAGATGCCTTCGGCTGCTGTATGGGCTATTGTGAATAGCCCTTACAGCAGCCCTTCCGTTCAACTGAGGCAGAGGCGGCCAAAGAGGGCCGAAGGATCAGCCAAAGCTACGGCTGGATCCTCCGGCTCTTCAGTGAATAACCCTGTGAGGTATTTCAGTGGCGGGGGAAATTAAGCTTCAACATACTGAGGATGTGTGAGATGTTGCATATCTCCCAACATTTTAAAATGAGGAAGATGGACACCTTCCACAACAATACATTTTGGGTAATGGACACCTCCCTCCCCCACTACACCCCTTTATATACAGACCATTAAGAATTTATCTGCCAAAAATTATTGGATAAACATTTTTTTTCACCATTAATTTTCCTTTATACTTGCTGAAATAACAAACAAGCTATTTAAGAAATAAGATGGAGGTTGTAGTGCAGAATAACACTTGTTGTAGTTAAATAGTACATTGTCATTGATGTAAACAATTGATCACCCTCCCCAACATAGACTAATAAGTAACCAAAGTGTGCCTTGCCTCTTCCCCCTTTATATACAACTAATTAGAAGCAAAAGAAAAAAAAAGGGTTTCCGATGAGGCATTCATACCACTGCGTATTTATAGTTAAAACATAATTTGTTCCATGGAAAAGGTAAAATACATGGGTATGTTACTCAGCAGCACAGTGGCTAGGTCACTATCTGAAAGAGTTTGCCCCTGTTCTTGTGTGGATTTCCTCTGGGTACTCCAGTTTCCTCCCACACTCCAAAGACATGCTGGTAGGTTAATTGACTCCTCTCTAAGTTGTCCCTCTATGTATGCATGTGAGATAGGGACCTTAGATTGTAAGCTCCATGAGGGCAGGGACTGATGTGAATGTGTAACTATGTAACGTGCTGCATAAATTGTCAGCGCTATATAAATACCTGTTAAAATAAATAAATAGATATACGCACTCCTTGCAAAGACAAAACACATTTTATCCTTGTACAGATGTTCCTCACTTACCGACTTACCTGTTTTGCTACCACTCGCACTTACGACGGACCGCCGATCGACCTCCGACCTTGCGCGTCAGCGTCAGTGCGCCGTGTCGCCGGCGGAAGTGACGTCCTTCGATCTTCACTGCGGGTCCCGGTAAGTATTTCCATTGCCCGATGTACAGTACACTGTTTGGTACTGTACATCGGCAACGCTATACAGTACTGTACTAATGCAGTACAGTGCTGTATAGAGTTCCTCACTTAACGACCAATCCGTTTAACGACCCGGTCGTAGGAACGGAACTCGGTCGTTAAGTGAGGAATACCTGTAGTTGTTTGCCTAATTACAGCCTACCGCCCTTATTTCATAAATATAAATAAACCTAATCAATCAATAGATGCAGCTAATTTCATATACTTGCTGTACATAATATGGTTTACAAAGTGATATTATCTCCCAGGGCTGTGGCTGTAGAATACTTCCCAGCGCTTTTCGCTTAAATAAGCTTTGTCAGGGGATTTATATACGGCAACCTTTTGACATAAAACACATTTGTCATTATAAACATATATTTGCCTTATTCATCATTGTACAGTGTCTTATCTACCTAATTTGCATACATTGATTGGATTAAATTAGCTCACTTACAAAAAGAAAACCATAAACATCATTGTCATAGATATCTGTACATCAGACCAAAAGGGGAAACAACTGAGGAGGAAAGAAGGACAGAGGGATTTGGTTCCAAATAAGTGACAGTTAAATGTTATGTGTTGGGCCCATTCTTGCAGAATGTCAAACATTAGCAAATGTACCCCTAGAGCCAATTCTGACAACTTCTTTAATTATCATCTAACTTACAGTACTGTGCTGGTAAAAAAATACTGTATAGTCACAAATTAATGAGATGGTATAGTAAGATAATGGGAATATTTCCTTATCACTTCCGATCTACTCTTACTAAAAATGTGCTATCTCTGCAATAAAGACATGTATCTGAGCTGAGTAACATACAATTGCATGAATAAGCCTCGGGGTCTCAGTGGGTGGATCATTCCTGGCTGCCCCTCAGCTCGGAATTCCTGTAGTAGATGTACTCAGCGCGGAATTGCTGGAGTATATGTACGGCCTCAGGCAATGGATGGATAATGTTTCAGCAAATGACAGTCATCTATGAGCAACGGGGAGATTTTCCTCTATGAAAAGCTTTATATACATACTGTATAGTTACATAGTATTTGAGGTTGAATAAACTATCTCATGTTTTCCCATTGCCAAACAAACAGTATGCTTTCTGTAGTGCAAAATATGTGACCAGTGTGGCGTCTGGAATTCCCTTTAAGCCATTTACCTACTTGGAAATACATTTACTCATTTATCTGAACTTAGTGTTCTTACAGGTACATAAACACGTTTCATTATTACACAAATCACTGCTATAAAAATGTAGAATTTGGGCTGAAATGTAACATTACTACCAAGAACTGGCGATGCCCAGCCTATCTTGTGGTTTTAGATTTATTTAAACATAGACTTGTTTGATTGAAATCTGTCAAGGCTGAGTACATAAACTTGCACAGTGAGGTTGTAGTTTCATGTTTCTGACAAATGTTGGAAATGCCCAGGTTGTTCCTCACTCCAGGGCTTGTCCTGTTGTGAAACATAGTAAGAGATTTGCATTACATAGCGCAGTGGCACCATCTAGAGGAACAGGAGATGAGCTCCTTCCATGGCTTCATCCATTTGAACAAATTTGCCATAAATGTTGAAGGCATAAATTACTTGTCTAATGAAGAGAAAAACATCTGCCGATTTCGTTGTTGTTGCTGCAATTGACCCAACAACTTGGGCTGATTGTAGCACTTATCAAGAACCTCCGAGGTGCACCATTCCACCAGCCTAATTTTTAATGTCAAATGTCAGCCAAAAAGACACTGCCCACTGCTCTGATGAACTAACTTGCTACTGGATAGAAAACATGTAAAACAACAAAATAAAAGTTGAAAATCCTCAACAATTGAGGCTCAAGATATGTAACTTTGAGGGCGTAAAGGAGACATTTTCCTACCCACCACAACATAGTACCAGATTGTAGGCCTTAGTAGGGTAGGTTTCTTCTGCTGGATCAGGGGCACCCACAATTTTTCATCTGGAGATCTACTTTTCAAATGACGAGCTCAATGAGATCAACCAACGAAAAGAACACCTGCATTCAGGGACGGGAGGGGGCGTGGCGGTGCATTAAAGTCAATGGAACCACAGCCAGGCACTGCAGGCAGGCTCCTCGCCCACAGTGCGATCGCCTGCACCCAGAACCCAGGCACTTGCAGATCGCACCGGACTGGAATGCAGGCACTAAAGTGCCTGTGTTCTGGGTGTGGGCGATTGCACTGAGGGCGGGGGGGCATGGCTGCGGTGCCTGGCTGTGGTGCCATTGACTTCAATACAACTCCACACTCCCGCCACTGAACGCAGGGTGTCATCCAGCTTACATTCCAGTGCATCCTAGAGGCCCCGGCGTCTTGTCCTCCCATGGTGCTCGTGTGGTAGACATTGCACATGGGGAGAGGTGTCCTGCCCCTTTCCATCTGCATTGTCTGACACATTCAGCCGGCAGCGGCACAAGCACCGCGGGAGAATAGCCGTAGCTAGCTCCTTTTGCGCCCGAGGAAAAAAAAAACGTACCACCCCCCCAACAGGCGTGTGATGTCACCCAGCTCCCTGCCTCCAGGGTTTTTCTTTTTTTTACTATTTTTTCTTTTATTTTTATTATTTATTATTTTTTATTTTATTTTTTATGTTGGGGGGACTTCGGGGAAATATTAGGGGTCTAAACAGCCCCCTGATATTTCCCTTTTAAAATAGAAAAATAAATTGAGGACAAAAGGTCCTCAATCTCTTTTTCTGCAGCCTCTATTCTAAATGAATGGAAAGCACAGAGGCTTCCCATTCATTCAGAAAATATTTTACTATCATCCAGTTTCTGAATGGGGAGGAGCCTCTTTAGTGAGTGCTTCTCTCCATTGAGAAACTCATGAATGAAAAGGAAGTGATGTAAATCACATACTGTTCATTCATAACTGGGGACACATAGAACTATGTGTCCCCAGTTATTTACAAACACTGGAGTGATCAGCTGATCGATCCAGTGTTTGTCCTGCACAGAGGATCGGTACATATCACTGATACGTACCAATCCTCTGCCGCTCGGCCACGCACACAGGGGCTAAGTTTCTCCTCTGGATCTCCGCTGCTCACCTGGGCAGAGGCAGCGGGGGATCCGAAGAGAAGTGAAAGAAGCACTTCAGCCGCGGGGGGGCGGAGAACGGAGCCGCTGTCACAGAACTAAGGCCGAGCGGTGAGGACAGAGAG
Organism: Nanorana parkeri; assembly: GCF_000935625.1. Classification (NCBI taxonomy): domain Eukaryota; kingdom Metazoa; phylum Chordata; class Amphibia; order Anura; family Dicroglossidae; genus Nanorana; species Nanorana parkeri. Next base: position 77,085 of record NW_017307297.1, read on the forward strand.
AGAGGCACCAGCTGTCAGATCCTGGCCGAGTATCTCTCTCTCCTCACCGCTCGCCATTAGTTCTGTGACAGCGGCTCCGCCCTCCCCCGCCGCCAGCTGCAGCGGTTCCTTCACTTCTTCTCGGATCCCTGCTGCATACAGATGGGGAGAGCAGCGGGGATCCAGAGAAGCCCCACGGCAGGAGGAGAGGACATCGCGATCACTGGTAGATCGGGATTGACCTTATGGGCACCCCTGTGCTAGATGCTCCTGATTGCTCCCTTGAGCAGACTGGGAATACCCCCTGCTTTCCATCCTATTGCCCTCCGGTCCAATAGACCTTGCCCCTAATCAGGTTGCCTTGTGCTTGAGGGGACAGGGCGTGCTCTGAAATAAATAATTGAAAGTGAAGGAAAAATTAGTAGCCAAAATAATTTAAACTGTTCAGGAAACCCTCTTCTAGGGTGGCATTTTAAAGGCTTAGTCCTCCCAAATATTTTGTGGGTGGACTACCCCTGACAACACCGACATGAAACCATTGCTGCAAAAGTGAGACCCTGGCAAACAATGATTTCCCAGGACATTAGCCTCCCACAACCTTGACAAGCAGTCATTTGGGGACAAGGTCATTTGAGGACGCTGATCTGTCATTACGACTGGGCGTATCGGTTGGCTTCGCTCAGCTGTCATTTGCGGGGAATACGGCCGGCCATCGGCTGGCCTTTCGCCCCGCTTTGGGTGTCACTTCGGCTCAGTCACAGAAGGCTGAGCCACTTGGCCGCCTTCGGCTGCTGTACGGGCTATTATGAATAGCCTGTACAGCAGCCCTTCGGTTCGACTGAACCGGAGGGCACCGGTGGCCGAAGAGATCCGAAGGATCACCCAAAGCTACGGCTGGATCCTTTGGCTCCTATGTGAGTAACCCCCTTGGTTTAGTTAGCTAATTGCTTGCATTGAAGTTATAGTCTGTCCCAGGAGTGAGCTTGGAGTGGTGACTAATTTACAACACACACAGGGACCATGGGGAACAAAAGTAGCCACCCCCCAGAAGGAAGGAGAGAGTCAGCACCAATTCAGAGAGGATTTGAGGATCTACAGCCGAGTGATACAAAAATAAGATACATTTTTGTTAATAGTTAAGGTACTTGAATGTATTTTTAGGATTTAACTCCTGAGTTTCATGTCACTTTAAGGTTGTCTGTTGTTGACATACACATGGATTTTTTGTCCAATATGGCTAAAGTGTCCAGATCGAGTAATCATCATCTGATGTCTATAGCCAGCTCAGCTTCTAAAAACATACAGGGTTATTCAGAAAAGGGTGAAGAGTTTGGAGAAGGCAGGAGAAGTGAACAATCTAGGGCAATATCGCTGAGCTGGAAAGTGAGCTGAATTGGAGAATTTTTCCAAATCCGCTTTTTTGTCCCAGATTGTTCACTTCTCCTCCCTTCTCCAAACCCTTCACCCTTTAGTGACTAGCCCTGACAGAAACAGAAGAGTCACTGCGGGGAAAAAAACAAGTAATTTATCAAGTATTCCTATTTTGTGTCTAATTATAGATCTATGTTTATTACATGTATAAACTCACTTCCTACTGACTGACTCTTCAACTGGCTCAGCAACTAACATAAACATCTCAAAGCCACATTAAATAAATTCATAACTCATCTCATGCAGATAATATTTAGGAAGCACAATGGGCCATCATTGACATTTTCTTAGTAATAAAGGGCGTGAAAAAATAATTTATTTGTAATTAGCTGAATATATCCAAATTATTGTATTTGCAATGTATATTGTTTACTAACAGGAGGGCAACTAGTATTTCCAAAAGGAGATTAACAATGGCAGTATATATCCCAGAACAGTTTCCTTTAGGCTATGTTCACACCATGTCTGGACCAGTTGTGGAGCAGATCTGCAAACGCAGTGCAGTGCGTTTTGCTGCATTTTACCGTGATTTTAGAGCGATTTTGCTGCGTTCCGTTTTTTTTTTAGCTTAAAATTGGCTATTAGGTGCAGGCCAGGTCCTACAGCTAGATCCTTCGGCAGCTTTGTGAATAGACCCCTAGGTCTGTACCTCTCTAAGACCTGGGGCTGAGATGTAAACAATGCAGGAGCCTGTGCATTACACCCACAATCACGGCTGCAATAGTCTGCATTTTTTCAATGTGGGTGCATTTATTGTGTTCTGGGGGTTCATTTAGGATTGTCCGGAAGCTGCAGAAACGGCTCACACTGAGTCCAGCTTTCTTGAAGATCTGAGCCATTGCTTCTTAGATCAAAGTGTATTTATACACATTTTTTTTTTTTTACTTTAAGATATGGAAAGGTTAAAACTCTGCCAGCTTCCTGTTGGGAAGACTTCCCTTCACTTCCTGTCTTGGAGACGGAATAGAAAGTAAGAGTAAATCTTTACAAAATAAGGGATATTCTCCTCTTAGATAGTTGTCCACAGAACACTCCTTTCCTTTTAGTTTTTTCCTCTATACCTGTTCTGGGGAGAGCTGCAAAATTTTGGTTTTCTCATCATTTTCTGTTTCGGTGAAATAGCGAACAGGAGAAATCAAGAGGGTAAATCTCCCCAGTGGGGACATAGATACAAATAAAAGTCTGACAGGGTTTCTAACTGGGGATGTTCAGATACCAAGTACCGTACTTGGTACAAGTACAAGTAGAGATACTTTTCCAGCTCCAGGACTAGACTAGAGAAAAATCCAAAAGTTAGTAGGCAGCTGTCATTTGTAAGGAGCATACAGACCTCCCGGGATTTGTACATCCCCATTTTAATGCATTTTTTTTTATATATAAATATATATAAGGGAATGCACCGATACCATTTTTACAAGTGCAAGTACTGATACTCGCCCAAGTACTCACAGATACAAGTACTGATACATTTTTGTTTATTGTCATGTGACAGTTTTTCTAAAAACAATACAGACTAATGATTTCAGGACAGTGGTGGAGCGCCAGAGCCAGGTCCCAGCTGCAACCGCTGCAACCCTGGTAGTTCTCATGAAAATGCCAAGTATCAGCACTGGTATCTGAACTGGTATCTGAACATCCCTAGTTCTAACACTTCCCTACTCTACTGAAAACTAAAAATAAAGTTTTGGCTATACATATGCACTAAGAAAGAAATTGCAACCAGCTTACTAATTTTACTTTAAAATATATATTTACGTCCTCCGTGTTTAGTTGTTTACCTGGAGTTCTACTTTACATTTCTGCAAACAATCAGTGGGGTCAAATATTATTTGTACTATTTCATTATTTCTTTTCTTTGTGGCTTTCGGTTGCAAACCATTGTAAATAGTGGTCTGCATTCAAGCAAGTTATTTACAGGAATTCCTGGACTAAGCCCAGGAGGTTTTAATTAGAAGCAGAGTACCTTACAGGGCGGCTCATGTTAATGGGCCTGAGGTTTACTTTTTTTTTTTTAAGTATTTCACAATGATCCATCTGTAATGCTATGTTATGGAACTAAAGTTTACAAACAAAAGTCTAAACGTTTATGTTTTTCTAACAAACCTTAGCAAAAAAATTGACAGGAAGACAGGATCTTAACATGTAAAATTAGGAACAATATGCCCTTAAAACCTAAAAACCAAGATCACATTTACTTTTTCACCTCTCATACACATGCACTGTCTCTGCCACCATCATTTGAATGTATTTAGTTAGCTTTATGCTGGGTAAAAGTTATTTTCTACTTCAAGTAGGTACATACTTATAGAAAGAGCTATTAATAACATACTACCTGGAAAGGTCTGCTTTTAGGGGAGTGCAAGGTCCTATTGTTACTCACCTAGTGATATGTTTTTCAGTTTTGAAGAGGAACTTTACCCATCAATGTAATGTCTCCCAAAGCAGTTACTTTTAAGGCATGCCAACTGTCAAGGTTGCTAGTGTGCCTATTTCAGCTCTCAAACAAACTGTAGTGGTGCTGGTTAATATTGGCTCTGCCAGGCTGGATCCTGCCTAGTGTTCCCAAGAGGGTGCTTATGATATGAGTGATGATCTTTACATCCACTGGTGCCACCCTGGGTGATTTGGGACTGTGGGTCCTTGCGTCAAGAGCTTGGAGGGCCCCAGCAAGATTAGTGCAAAGCCACTCTGAGGTCCTGGAGTTGGAGCTCCCCCAGTGACAAGCTCGGTGTTCAGTTGGCAGATTTTAGAAGAGAATGGGTGATCGGTGCATCAAGGAGTTAACTGCTGTGCAGAAGGTAATCCTGCGTTAAAAGCATGCAGTCTATACGGTTGAGCGATGCTCAGGTTGGAACTTGCTGGAAGAAAAGTGTCCTTTATCAATCTCATAAGATATTACGTAACTGATCTCCTTTCTGTGGTCCACATGGGGTCTGGCCAAAACACTTGCTAGGGTAATTACTTTTTTAAGATGGCTGCCACACATGGTAGAGTAACCTACAGCTCTTAATAATTCCTTTAAAAATACAGTAGTTCAGCAGGAGAACCTTAACACTGACACTTGGAAGGCTCAGGTCCCATTATAATTTGACAGCAGCTATTGTGTCCTGGGCATGCAACCTTGTCAGGGACCAATTTCCAAACCTATGTCTGCTACGAAGTCCAACAAATCTGATCAGCAACTGTGCCTTGGACAGGTAGCATTAAAGTAAAGTAAAACATCCAACAAGCAGAGTGGTACCCCTTCATAATGTCTGCAAAAGAGCTGTATGTTACACTACCATGTGTGGCAGCCATCTCAAACAAGTGTAATTACCATAGCAAATGCTTTGGCCAGCCTGCCCTGAGGACACCGATATTATGACTAAACAGCTAGGTGTCTTCTTAACTTTTATGTAGATCGTTCATCCCCCCTGATTACTTTATAAAGCAGGTTTTGCTGTGAATCTGTTACTTGGCTGACTATGAGATATCATATCCTCATCCTATACTTGATATAGAGAACTTTATGGCTTAATACTACTTTGCTTTGAAGTCTGTATGAGCTTGTTCTATTTCTTCTGATTGGACCATTATGATGTAATGGATTTATGTTGTATGAACTATATGGGCTACACTGAAAGCACAGTATGGAAGGTTATGTATTACAAGGTGCAAACCCACTGCCATTGCTATTTAGTGGACTTTTATCTTTAATTGTACCAAGTGGTTAACACCTAGGCGATTGTGGATGTCGAGCTGTTTTCGTGCGTATGTCGTGCATTTTATGTGCACGATTTTGCGCTAAAAACCTGTGAAAAATGCATACAGATGCCTATGGGACCAAAATTGTGCAACATCTGCCTGAAAATAGCTTCTGCATCTTTTCGCAACAGGTGATATCGCACGCGCGACGCAAAGCTTAGGTGTGCACTGTCAACATTGACTTCTATGGGTTTTTGTGTTTTGCGCGTTATCACTGAATTCGCATGATACAACGCCTAGGTGTCAACCAGGCCTCAAGAATCAGTGTGTGTCCATGGCTGTTGCATCATTATCGATTGTCATTTGGCAGCACGTCACATCACATTGCCATATGATGGATTTTCCAAGATTCCATCTGTTTAGCTGGGATTTGTTTATATCATTATTCTACAGCCTAGAATAAGGACTGGTAATTGTCTGTTTATTGATACCCAGTAATCATGTTTGGATCTTACTAATTATTAATAACCCACTACATGTGGTGGTTTTGAGATATCCATCTTTGAAGTCTGGCAGGGCTTTTCACTAAAGGTTGAAGGGTTTGGAGAAGGCAGGAGAAGTGAACAATCTAGCCCAAAAATAGCTGATTTGGAAAAATGCAGCTATGTTGTCCTAGATTGTTCACTTCTCCTGCCTTCTCCAAACTCTTCACCCTTTAGTAAATAGCCCTTTAAATAAAATTGAACTGGTATCTAGTACTCAAAGTGAGTAAGTAAATATTAGAAATATTATTTCTTATATATTTCTATTTTTCTATACTCAAAGTACTGCATTTTGTTTGGATTTAACACAACTTTTGTGTTGTTTTAGAATAGGGAAGGATTAAAACCATTATTATTTTTTATTGCTTTCTGTGTCCCTCTAGAAAGATTTTCCTTTACTTCCTGTCTTGAAGACACAAAAGCAAATGAGAAGAAAACCATTCAGAAGTAAACAGAATTCCCATCTTCAGATCAGATGTCCCTATTACAGGTTTCTCCCTTACGTCTTGCTCAAAACTTTTGGATTTCTACTCACTTTCTGTTTGTGACAATGGTCACCAGGACAATTTGAGAGTTCAATCCACTCAGAGGAGACTCAGATAGCAATGCAAATGCAAGGAAGGGTTTAATCCTTCCCTACTTTATCCAAAACTGAGAGGGCTATTCACAAAATGGTGAACAATTTGGAGAAGGCCAGAGAAGTGAACAATCTAGGACAAAATAGCTGATTTGGAAAAATTCTCCAATTCAGCTCACTTTCCAGTTCAGCGATGTTGTCCTAGATTGTTCACTTCTCCTGCCTTCTCCAAACTCTTCACTCTTTAGTAAATAGCCCTGTAAATAAAATTTGCACTACATACATTTTATCTATGCGTGATGTTTGGTAAAACCTCTACAAATGTCCCCTTGTGAATTTATCTTTCATTACTTTTTTGTAACCATCAAGTTACAATGAAACTAAAACAAAAATGACTCTAAACATGTAATAATAAACCAAAAATAGTTTTAATTTATTATTTAATAACAAATATATAAAAAATATTAACCACATATATTTAAGTAAATATCTAAATATCTCTATATTGTCCATTCAAAACTATTCTTGATTATTCACATAATAAATATAGAGATTCACATTTGTAAACATCTTTTCAGCCAAAGCAGTAGTATGTGAAAATATGCAGTTTGATGCTCGGTTGCAGAGTTGATGTCATTAACATCCCAGCCAGCTGTTGGTGGCCATGACCTGGAGGATTCTTTTTGACTCAATGCTGTACTGGAACTGTGATGTTCCTTGGAAGAAGTAAAAACGGCCTGCAGGAAAAACACATAACAGTCAACTTTAATAGGTTCTTCACGGCATCTGAGGTCTCATTAAAAAGCCATTTTAAGGTGCCGTCAATAGTAAGGAAACAGATTTAACTCCTTTCCTTGAAGTGGAAGAGCATCTAATTCACTTTCCAGTATATGGCACCCTTATAACCCTCTTCACTATGTCCTACTAATAGACACCACAACATTCACATAACACTAAAGACTTGCATTGTATCCTCGTAGATTCAATGTTATTTTTTCCACAGAATCAAGTTAGTTCACCTATAATACAGTTAGCAGGAGGGACTGTTAGACCAGTCCTTCCAGCCTCTCTCTCCCTTCACTTGGGTGATCCAAGGTCCTGTGAGTCATCTCGTCCAATACATTGTATTGGACATGAAGACACTGAGGTAAATGCCATCGCTGGAGCGGAGGAGGAGACAGACTGCAGGGACTGCTCTTTGAGCCAGTCCCAGATAAAAATGAGCACTTAACCCTTGCAGTGTGTGGGTAGCACCACTTTAAGGGTTAAACAAATTATGCCCAGAGTTCTTCTTTAAAAAAAGTCTTGAAATGAACCTGTGTCCAGATCATGCACACTAAAGTATTTATATATTCAAGCAGTAATACGCAGTAAAAGTACTTTAAACCAAGACCTTATTCACCTCTGTAACTGTAAGCTTTGTGGATAAACTTTGTTTTCAAAGTTCACAACATGGTTAATACAGTTTGAAGTCTTTACCTATTATTTTCTGTTGCATCAGAGTCTTGTGTTTGCATATACAGTATTAACCCACATCCTGAATACAGTGGACCTGGGTGCAAACTTATATAATTTCGTCAGACAAGCCTGACGGTTACATCCGGACGCCCATAGGGTTATATTGGAGTCTGTTTTTGATCCATCTAATCATGGGTCTTAAATTGATTAATGGAACACCCATGTAAAAGGGGCCTTAGCTGTTAGAAACTGAATGAACTATACAGTCTTTGTTGTGATCTTTGAGGATGAATAACTTTACAATAAACGCACCTAGAGAGGGATGACTTGTTTTATTGCCCCTTTACTGTATTGTTAATATATAAATAGTTTATTGTCCATAGTCTGGTCACCGGTGCACTTGAAAGTACAACTGTCTCCACTACCCACAGCTACCAAATCAAATTAAAATGTTCACATTCCAACTGTTTAATTTGGCTAACACGGCTCTGATTTAACTAAATGTTGGCATTTTCTTGTTTATCCATTTGTCTGTGTTATGACAATCATACAGAGGGTGTATTACGGTCATTTCAAATTCACAGATTCATGCTGAGGCAAGACCTGGCATCCCTCCAACTGGTAGTCATATTTACCTTTATAAAAAACCACAGCATCAATATTTGGACTCATTCCTGGAAATCCTTTGGTAATGAACTTTGGAAATCCTCCATCCATTGCTTTTTTCTCTTCGTCATAACTGAAAAGGAGAATTACACCACTATAAATTACCAGCTATCAGCAATGAATGTACTAATATAAGCCCATAGTACACAAAGGTTTGTCAAACATATAATGAACACTAGTCATGTTCTAGTTCAATGCACAATACTGTAAGGCAGCCAGTTCTGTTTGCTGTGAAGCTGGCTTTGCACAGAAGATTTTAATAGTACACGTTAAGGTTTATTCACTAAGGGAGTAGAAAATGTTGGCTTAGGTTCATGCATTAAAGTGACACTAAACTGTGGAGTCTCATTTTAAAAATGCATTCAAGTACCTTCATTATTAACAAAAATGTAGCTTAGATCCTCAAGTCCTCATCTCTGAATTGGTGCTGACACTGTCCTTCCTTCTGGAGGGTGGCTACTTCTGTTCCCCATGGTCCCTGTGTGTTATAAAGTAGTCACCACTCCAAGCTCACTCCCGTGATGGACTACAATCTCACATTTAGTTTACTAATTTGTATTGAAGTTGTAGTTGTACTTTATAACACACACAGGGACAATGGGAAACAAAAGTAGCCACCCTCCAGAAGGAAGGACAGTGTCGGTAACAATTCAGAGATGATTTGAGGATCTACAGCCGAGTGATACACAAATAAGATAAATTTTTGTTAATAGTTAAGGTACTTGAATGTATTTTTAAGATTTAACTCCTCAGTATAGTGTCACTTAAAGGGAAGTTATGCTCACTTTGATTGCCCCATGTGCAAGGGAATTAAACACAATTTTGTCTTGCATATTATAGGCTGATTGAAGTGAATTTACTTAATTCAATATGCTTAGCGCACAAGCTCTGCTGCTTTTGTAAATCAAAGTGTGTGTAAAATATGTTTTTTTTAAAGCGTGTGTAAAAGCTGTTTATGGAAATATGGATTCCAAATTGACTTTGCACACATAGAAAATCTGCATCTCTCCCTTATGTAAGAAAGGCACTAAGAAGGCATGTTTAGCCAACAAAGGTGAGTAACTGGGGAAACTGACATTAAAAAGGGAACTTATGGCTTGGTTTGTTGTTAAGAGAAAAGTCAGCCACCTTCTGGAGAATCTTTCAAATGCTAGCAAACCTTAGGGAAGCCAGAGCATCTAGCTCCACAAAGAGACAAGGTGTGGCAGCAGCTTTGCAAGCTGGAGATCTGAATGCAAGGTTATTGCTTTTCAAGGTGAAAGCTACAGGGCAGTCATCATCATCATCATCCTAGCTTCACTAGGTGGGAGGTAGCTGAATGAAGGATGAGAAAGACATCACTGGAGCCGACAGCCTCTAAAGATGTTGGTAACGGCAGCTTCCTCATATCATGACTTTGGGCTCTGTGTCGTTGAATCTATGGGCAAACCTCAACTTTTTCTTTGTGTGTATGAGATGACCTTTTACTGCACAGTGCTGCACATTGATGAATTATCGGTGCCATACTAACCTCCAGTACTTATTTCCCACAAAGAAGTATGTTTTTCCAAGGTGCTCCACATGGACGGCCGCATCAATTTTCTTAATGTTTTTAGGGAATCCGAATCTAGTGATGCTCTTTGTTCCTGGTAAAACATCGAATCCATCCAGAGTCCAATATTTGTTCCCTAAATGTAAAATTTTAGTTTATGAGATGAAATTCACACACTGTGGCAAGAACAGACAGACATGATAAAAGGTTTTTGCAGTGAACTGCTTTTCAGTGAATGAATTGTGGATTAATCAAAAGACATTTGAACATTTTTAATTGAGGAGCTGCATAAATCCCAGGGCTACATGGGCAATTTATCATAATCGGGGAGCTGCATAAATCCCAGGGCTACATGAACAACTTATTATAATCGGGGGGCTGCATAAATCCCAGGGCTATATGGGCAATTGATTATAATCGGGGAGATGCAAAAATCGCAGGGCTACATGGGCAATTTATAATAATTGGGGGTCTGCATAAATCCCAGGGCTACATGGACACAATTTATTATAATTGGGGGGCTGCATAAATCCCAGGGCTATATGGGCAATTGATTATAATCGGGGAGATGCAAAAATCGCAGGGCTACATGGGCAATTTATAATAATTGGGGGTCTGCATAAATCCCAGGGCTACATGGACACAATTTATTATAATTGGGGGGCTGCATAAATCCCAGGGATACATGGGCAATTTATTATAATCGGGGGGCTGCATAAATCCCAGGGCTACATGGGCAATTTGTTGTAATCGGGGGGCTGCATAAATCCCAGGGCTAAAACAGTGTCTAATTACAACTGGGAGTGCATGCTCGGGACACAATTGTGAGGTCTAGAATACATTTTACATTTTTATAAATGCTAATAATAAAGCAAGTCCAGACTTGAAGTCCTCCCCGTTACCTTTAAATGCAAGAACTTCTCCAGTGATAGGATTCTCATAAGCAGCATCAATGTCATTAGGTAAAGATGGCCACAAATTCTGGATAAAAAGCAGATCAGCTTCGCCCCCTTGTGGATGTTTACGCCATATAAACCTGTTCGGAAAAGGACGACATTTATTATTGTTGTATACTTTTGTTTGTTAAAGCTGAACTCTAGGCACTAAAAACTTTCATTTAAATATATTCCTCAAGAGTCACAAAGGATTTATATCCAATTTTTGTGGACAAACACCAAAGCAAACCCACCCACTACTGGAAGTGGGGCGGATACAGGACCGGTCACCCTGCACAAGGAAGAAGAGCAGCAGTTACTGGTCTTTTATTATTATTACTTTTTTATTATTATTATTAGAAGCCCCTTCACAGAGGCAACATTGTGCACTGGTTTACTGCACAGATCCGAAAGAAATACACAAAGCACACCAAGATTCAAGGAAGAATACACAGGACTCTTGAATATTTGCTTATTCTGGAGTTTAGCGTTAAAGGACCTTTACCCTACATTTAATTTAATTTACAGATGTGTGCATGTATGTGCTTGTGTGCATGTATGTGCTTGTGTATACAGTTTAGGGGAAACTATCCAAGCAACTCAGTGATATATATGTTTTGTTTATCTCCACATTCCTAAAGTGTCTGAACTATCTCTGCTTTATCTGTAAGGTTGTCCTAATCCCAAGCAATAATCCTGTGACTTTCTGGACTGTCATGCCATAGGGGGAACCCAAATTTCACCTAATGTACCTATCTACATTTCAGTGCTTGTCGTGTGACCTGCTCCCCATGGGGAATACAGAACTTGATTATATGGGTAACCAACCAACATTTTTCAGTCCACTAAACTGCCTAAAGTGTAAATCCAATCATCTCCTCTTTTTCTAACTTGAACAGAGTGATTTTTTTACATCACTCTTAATCTCTTTCTTTATCAGCTTTAATATCTACACAGTTGGGCTCGTGAAAGAATTGTAATATATATCCTTACATTAATAAAATAGTGCTGTCTTAGCTATAAAAGCATCTCATTGGCACCAGTGGCATAACTATAACCATAGTCACCCAGGGGGCTGCTATGGGGCCTGGGGTAGGAAGGGAGCTACTCTCGCCCAGCTCCGCAGTGTTCAAAATGGTATCAGATAACAGAGCACCATAATAAATATATAGTATGTGCATACAGGAGCTGGGAATAACTACATGTTGCTAGCAGAAGGTCAGGCAGTTGACATGGCAGAAATTGTTGAAATCCAGGGTTCCTGTTAACGCTAAATCTTGGTCCCCATTGGTTTTTAAAGGCTTCAATTAAAATATTTATTAAGTAAGCTTGCTCTGAAGATTGAATATTGAAGTATGTGCATAAGCCCAGTCAGGACTGTTTAGTGTGACAGGATTAACACACAGTTCTATTGTATATCTCATAGCTAATATTTGGTGCCTCTGTAGGTGAAGGAGTAAAACTCTCAAGAACAAGTTGTGTGTCCTCTGATCTTAAAGAGGCTCAGTGTGGCCCTTGTTGGCCTAACTCACTTCTTTTTTTAAGCTGCAGTGCCTTTTGCATCCTTCCCTTTATCTGTATGATGAAGTTGTGGTGTATTACTACCACCAGTGACAAGAATAGTAGAATATGACCCTGGGGGCTGGCAGGACGCTACATAGTGTCACTCATAAACAAAACAATCATATCTGTATATAATGAGGATCTCTTTACAATACAGACACTCCTCACTCAATGACCGAGTTCCGTTCCTACGACTAGGTCGTTAAGCGAATTGGACACTAAGTGAGGAATAGAGGAAATCAGCTCTAATATACAGCACATGACTTAGGTTTGCATACCGCAAATAGCAATGTACAGTACAGTAGTGAATACTGGCTGACTGACCAATTGTGGAAAAGAGACGTAGACTGAAAAAGGGTGATGTAAGATGAGCTTGACCCAAGTTCTCGTACAGTGTACAATACGAACTGGTCCGAGAGCTGGTTGTTAAACAGGTAGGTTGTTAAGTGAGTAGTAATTGTATAACAAGAGAACTTCTTCTGGTATAGCTTCATAGCTAAGATCATTTACCTGTTTATAAAGAAAAACAATTCTCCTCTAAGGGTGGTGACAGCATCAAACACAAGGTTAGAGTCACATTTGGAAGGGGTGGTGGGTCCTGTTGGCTGAAGTGCATCTGAGGTTTTGCCTAAAACAAAAGAAATAAAAAAATGATGAATCTTATGAACAAAACTGCAATGCATTCTAAATGTTGTGATCCCTCTCCAGTTCCATTAATATTGATAACATTACTTATTATTTCTTACCATAAAGAGATTGGATAGCATTGATGTCATCTTGAGGAAGTTGGAACCGGCTGGGTTCTGTGTTTGGGTAATTAGGGTACATCAATGCACCAGGGTCCTCGGAATGGAAAAGACCAAGTGAATGCCCAAATTCATGAGCCGCGACCAGAAACAGATTATATTCTGAAATAAAACAGACACATGAGTAAAGCACAACGTCTAATAAATGATAATAAATACAGACAAAAGTCATGTTGCATAATCTGTATGTTTAACATTAAGGAAGCAAAGACCACATCAATCTTTATGATAGACAATTCAGTTAGCATCTCTGCTGAACACTAATTTAAATCCTTTTTGTAGCTAGATTTGGGCTGACACCTCTACAGTTTGTAGTTAAACTTTAAAGACAAAATTTACAATTTGCAAAGCTTTAACACAATTATAAAGATCTTTATATTCAGTCATGTGACATTTTTCACATTTTATTGGCCTCAGCTAAGAATAAATATTGTTTTTTAAATAAAGATCATTATCCTGGTGTAATAGCTTTGTGATTGGACCCTATAGTAATCCAAACTTGTTTGTAAGGATAAGATAATAATAACATAACCATTGTTTCATATCACTAAGTAGAAACCCAGCATATAAATCTAAAAATAAATCAAGGCAACTGGAGTTTATGTATTTTGAAGACATTTCACTGTTCATCCAATGTGTTTTCTCAAAGCTAGTTGGATGACAAGCGAAACGTCTTTAAGACAAATACAGTAAGTCCAGTTGTCTTGATTTATTTTTTACAAACATACCAATGACAGAAAGTTTTTACATTATATTAGTTCTGTATATAATTTAGACTATATATATATATATA